>NC_141027.1:61510000-61810000 GCF_052040795.2 Danio rerio
TTCATGCACTGTTAAACATGTTAAAGCAAGTTGCAAGAGAAAACATATGTCTCTGACTGAGTTTGCATTACTGTGATTTGACCTCTCTGCTGGCTGAGATAAGCTCATTTTCAACGTCCAATTCAGAATGTAATAAAACCAGATCCAGCCATAAAATGCATCATTCTTTTTTGTTTTAGACAACATTTCATGCACTGTTAAACATGTTAAAGCAAGTTGCAAGTGAAAATATATGTCTCTGACTGAGTTTGCATTACTGTGATTTGACCGTTCTGCTGGCTGAGATAAGCTCATTTTCAACGTCCAATTCAGAAAGTGATAAAAACAGATCCAGCTATAAAATGCATCATTCTTTTTTGTTTTAGACAACATTTCATGCACTGTTAAACATGTTAAAGCAAGTTGCAAGTGAAAATCTATGTCTCTGACTGAGTTTGCATTACTGTGATTTGACCTCTCTGCTGGCTGAGATAAGCTCATTTTCAACGTCCAATTCAGAAAGTGATAAAACCAGATCCAGCTATAAAATGCATCATTCTTTTTTGTTTTAGACAACTTTTCATGCACTGTTAAACATGTTAAAGCAAGTTGCCAGTGAAAATCTATGTCTCTGACTGAGTTTGCATTACTGTGATTTGACCTCTCTGCTGGCTGAGATAAGCTCATTTTCAACGTCCAATTCAGAAAGTGATAAAAATAGATCCGGACATAAAATGCATCATTCTTTTTTGTTTTAGACAACATTTCATGCACTGTTAAACATGTTAAAGCAAGTTGCAAGAGAAAACATATGTCTCTGACTGAGTTTGCATTACTGTGATTTGACCTCTCTGCTGGCTGAGATAAGCTCATTTTCAACGTCCAATTCAGAATGTAATAAAACCAGATCCAGCCATAAAATGCATCATTCTTTTTTGTTTTAGACAACATTTCATGCACTGTTAAACATGTTAAAGCAAGTTGCAAGTGAAAATATATGTCTCTGACTGAGTTTGCATTACTGTGATTTGACCGTTCTGCTGGCTGAGATAAGCTCATTTTCAACGTCCAATTCAGAAAGTGATAAAAACAGATCCAGCTATAAAATGCATCATTCTTTTTTGTTTTAGACAACATTTCATGCACTGTTAAACATGTTAAAGCAAGTTGCAAGTGAAAATCTATGTCTCTGACTGAGTTTGCATTACTGTGATTTGACCTCTCTGCTGGCTGAGATAAGCTCATTTTCAACGTCCAATTCAGAAAGTGATAAAACCAGATCCAGCTATAAAATGCATCATTCTTTTTTGTTTTAGACAACTTTTCATGCACTGTTAAACATGTTAAAGCAAGTTGCCAGTGAAAATCTATGTCTCTGACTGAGTTTGCATTACTGTGATTTGACCTCTCTGCTGGCTGAGATAAGCTCATTTTCAACGTCCAATTCAGAAAGTGATAAAAATAGATCCGGACATAAAATGC
Organism: Danio rerio; assembly: GCF_052040795.2. Classification (NCBI taxonomy): domain Eukaryota; kingdom Metazoa; phylum Chordata; class Actinopteri; order Cypriniformes; family Danionidae; genus Danio; species Danio rerio. The sequence goes on from NC_141027.1 coordinate 61,511,462, forward strand.
ATCATTCTTTTTTGTTTTAGACAACATTTCATGCACTGTTAAACATGTTAAAGCAAGTTGCAAGAGAAAACATATGTCTCTGACTGAGTTTGCATTACTGTGATTTGACCTCTCTGCTGGCTGAGATAAGCTCATTTTCAACGTCCAATTCAGAAAGTGATAAAAACAGATCCAGCCATAAAATGCATCATTCTTTTTTGTTTTAGACAACATTTCATGCACTGTTAAACATGTTAAAGCAAGTTGCAAGTGAAAACATATGTCTCTGACTGAGTTTGCATTACTGTGATTTGACCTCTCTGCTGGCTGAGATAAGCTCATTTTCAACGTCCAATTCAGAATGTAATAAAACCAGATCCAGCTATAAAATGCATCATTCTTTTTTGTTTTAGACAACATTTCATGCACTGTTAAACATGTTAAAGCAAGTTGCAAGTGAAAATCTATGTCTCTGACTGAGTTTGCATTACTGTGGTTTGACCTCTCTGCTGGCTGAGATAAGCTCATTTTCAACGTCCAATTCAGAAAGTGATAAAACCAGATCCAGCTATAAAATGCATCATTCTTTTTTGTTTTAGACAACTTTTCATGCACTGTTAAACATGTTAAAGCAAGTTGCCAGTGAAAATCTATGTCTCTGACTGAGTTTGCATTACTGTGATTTGACCTCTCTGCTGGCTGAGATAAGCTCATTTTCAACGTCCAATTCAGAAAGTGATAAAAATAGATCCGGACATAAAATGCATCATTCTTTTTTGTTTTAGACAACATTTCATGCACTGTTAAACATGTTAAAGCAAGTTGCAAGAGAAAACATATGTCTCTGACTGAGTTTGCATTACTGTGATTTGACCTCTCTGCTGGCTGAGATAAGCTCATTTTCAACGTCCAATTCAGAATGTAATAAAACCAGATCCAGCCATAAAATGCATCATTCTTTTTTGTTTTAGACAACATTTCATGCACTGTTAAACATGTTAAAGCAAGTTGCAAGTGAAAATATATGTCTCTGACTGAGTTTGCATTACTGTGATTTGACCTCTCTGCTGGCTGAGATAAGCTCATTTTCAACGTCCAATTCAGAAAGTGATAAAAACAGATCCAGCCATAAAATGCATCATTCTTTTTTGTTTTAGACAACATTTCATGCACTGTTAAACATGTTAAAGCAAGTTGCAAGTGAAAATCTATGTCTCTGACTGAGTTTGCATTACTGTGATTTGACCTCTCTGCTGGCTGAGATAAGCTCATCTTCAACGTCCATTTCAGAAAGTGATAAAACCAGATCCAGCTATAAAATGCATCATTCTTTTTTGTTTTAGACAACTTTTCATGCACTGTTAAACATGTTAAAGCAAGTTGCCAGTGAAAATCTATGTCTCTGACTGAGTTTGCATTACTGTGATTTGACCTCTCTGCTGGCTGAGATAAGCTCATTTTCAACGTCCAATTCAGAAAGTGATAAAAATAGATCCGGACATAAAATGCATCATTCTTTTTTGTTTTAGACAACATTTCATGCACTGTTAAACATGTTAAAGCAAGTTGCAAGAGAAAACATATGTCTCTGACTGAGTTTGCATTACTGTGATTTGACCTCTCTGCTGGCTGAGATAAGCTCATTTTCAACGTCCAATTCAGAATGTAATAAAACCAGATCCAGCCATAAAATGCATCATTCTTTTTTGTTTTAGACAACATTTCATGCACTGTTAAACATGTTAAAGCAAGTTGCAAGTGAAAATATATGTCTCTGACTGAGTTTGCATTACTGTGATTTGACCTCTCTGCTGGCTGAGATAAGCTCATTTTCAACGTCCAATTCAGAAAGTGATAAAAACAGATCCAGCCATAAAATGCATCATTCTTTTTTGTTTTAGACAACATTTCATGCACTGTTAAACATGTTAAAGCAAGTTGCAAGTGAAAATCTATGTCTCTGACTGAGTTTGCATTACTGTGATTTGACCTCTCTGCTGGCTGAGATAAGCTCATCTTCAACGTCCATTTCAGAAAGTGATAAAACCAGATCCAGCTATAAAATGCATCATTCTTTTTTGTTTTAGACAACTTTTCATGCACTGTTAAACATGTTAAAGCAAGTTGCCAGTGAAAATCTATGTCTCTGACTGAGTTTGCATTACTGTGATTTGACCTCTCTGCTGGCTGAGATAAGCTCATTTTCAACGTCCAATTCAGAAAGTGATAAAAATGGATCCGGACATAAAATGCATCATTCTTTTTTGTTTTAGACAACATTTCATGCACTGTTAAACATGTTAAAGCAAGTTACAAGAGAAAACATATGTCTCTGACTGAGTTTGCATTACTGTGATTTGACCTCTCTGCTGGCTGAGATAAGCTCATTTTCAACGTCCAATTCAGAATGTAATAAAACCAGATCCAGCTATAAAATGCATCATTCTTTTTTGTTTTAGACAACATTTCATGCACTGTTAAACATGTTAAAGCAAGTTGCAAGTGAAAATCTATGTCTCTGACTGAGTTTGCATTACTGTGATTTGACCTCTCTGCTGGCTGAGATAAGCTCATTTTCAACGTCCAATTCAGAAAGTGATAAAACCAGATCCAGCTATAAAATGCATCATTCTTTTTTGTTTTAGACAACTTTTCATGCACTGTTAAACATGTTAAAGCAAGTTGCCAGTGAAAATCTATGTCTCTGACTGAGTTTGCATTACTGTGATTTGACCTCTCTGCTGGCTGAGATAAGCTCATTTTCAACGTCCAATTCAGAAAGTGATAAAAATAGATCCGGACATAAAATGCATCATTCTTTTTTGTTTTAGACAACATTTCATGCACTGTTAAACATGTTAAAGCAAGTTGCAAGAGAAAACATATGTCTCTGACTGAGTTTGCATTACTGTGATTTGACCTCTCTGCTGGCTGAGATAAGCTCATTTTCAACGTCCAATTCAGAATGTAATAAAACCAGATCCAGCCATAAAATGCATCATTCTTTTTTGTTTTAGACAACATTTCATGCACTGTTAAACATGTTAAAGCAAGTTGCAAGTGAAAATATATGTCTCTGACTGAGTTTGCATTACTGTGATTTGACCTCTCTGCTGGCTGAGATAAGCTCATTTTCAACGTCCAATTCAGAAAGTGATAAAAACAGATCCAGCCATAAAATGCATCATTCTTTTTTGTTTTAGACAACATTTCATGCACTGTTAAACATGTTAAAGCAAGTTGCAAGTGAAAATCTATGTCTCTGACTGAGTTTGCATTACTGTGATTTGACCTCTCTGCTGGCTGAGATAAGCTCATTTTCAACGTCCAATTCAGAATGTAATAAAACCAGATCCAGCCATAAAATGCATCATTCTTTTTTGTTTTAGACAACATTTTATGCACTGTTAAACATGTTAAAGCAAGTTGCAAGTGAAAATATATGTCTCTGACTGAGTTTGCATTACTGTGATTTGACCTCTCTGCTGGCTGAGATAAGCTCATTTTCAACGTCCAATTTAGAATGTAATAAAACCAGATCCAGACATAAAATGCATCATTCTTTTTTGTTTTAGACAACATTTCATGCACTGTTAAACATGTTAAAGCAAGTTGCAAGTGAAAATCTATGTCTCTGACTGAGTTTGCATTACTGTGATTTGACCTCTCTGCTGGCTGAGATAAGCTCATTTTCAACGTCCAATTCAGAATGTAATAAAACCAGATCCAGCTATAAAATGCATCATTCTTTTTTGTTTTAGACAACATTTCATGCACTGTTAAACATGTTAAAGCAAGTTGCAAGTGAAAATCTATGTCTCTGACTGAGTTTGCATTACTGTGATTTGACCTCTCTGCTGGCTGAGATAAGCTCATTTTCAACGTCCAATTCAGAATGTAATAAAACCAGATCCAGCTATAAAATGCATCATTCTTTTTTGTTTTAGACAACATTTCATGCACTGTTAAACATGTTAAAACAAGTTGGAAGTGAAAATCTATGTCTCTGACTGAGTTTGCATTACTGTGATTTGACCTCTCTGCTGGCTGAGATAAGCTCATTTTCAACGTCCATTTCAAAAAGTGATAAAAACAGATCCAGCCATAATATGGATCATTCTTTTTTGTTTTAGACAACATTTCATGCACTGTTAAATATGTTAAAGCAAGTTGCAAGTGAAAATCTATGTCTCTGACTGAGTTTGCATTACTGTGATTTGACCTCTCTGCTGGCTGAGATAAGCTCATTTTCAACGTCCAATTCAGAATGTAATAAAACCAGATCCAGCTATAAAATGCATTTCTTTTTTGTTTTAGACAACATTTCATGCACTGTTAAACATGTTAAAGCAAGTTGCAAGTGAAAATCTATGTCTCTGACTGAGTTTGCATTACTGTGATTTGACCTCTCTGCTGGCTGAGATAAGCTCATTTTCAACGTCCAATTCAGAATGTAATAAAACCAGATCCAGCTATAAAATGCATCATTCTTTTTTGTTTTAGACAACATTTCATGCACTGTTAAACATGTTAAAGCAAGTTGCAAGAGAAAACATATGTCTCTGACTGAGTTTGCATTACTGTGATTTGACCTCTCTGCTGGCTGAGATAAGCTCATTTTCAACGTCCAATTCAGAATGTAATAAAACCAGATCCAGCCATAAAATGCATCATTCTTTTTTGTTTTAGACAACATTTCATGCACTGTTAAACATGTTAAAGCAAGTTGCAAGTGAAAATATATGTCTCTGACTGAGTTTGCATTACTGTGATTTGACCTCTCTGCTGGCTGAGATAAGCTCATTTTCTACGTCCAATTCAGAATGTAATAAAACCAGATCCAGCTACAAAATGCATCATTCTTTTTTGTTTTAGACAACATTTCATGCACTGTTAAACATGTTAAAGCAAGTTGCAAGTGAAAATCTATGTCCCTGACTGAGTTTGCATTACTGTGATTTGACCTCTCTGCTGGCTGAGATAAGCTCATTTTCAACGTCCATTTCAGAAAATGATAAAAACAGATCCAGCCATAACATGGATCATTCTTTTTTGTTTTAGACAACATTTCATGCACTGTTAAACATGTTAAAGCAAGTTGCAAGTGAAAATCTATGTCTCTGACTGAGTTTGCATTACTGTCATTTGACCTCTCTGCTGGCTGAGATAAGCTCATTTTCAACGTCCAATTCAGAATGTAATAAAACCAGATCCAGCTATAAAATGCATCATTCTTTTTTGTTTTAGACAACATTTCATGCACTGTTAAACATGTTAAAGCAAGTTGCAAGTGAAAATCTATGTCTCTGACTGAGTTTGCATTACTGTGATTTGACCTCTCTGCTGGCTGAGATAATCTCATTTTCAACGTCCAATTCAGAATGTAATAAAACCAGATCCAGACATAAAATGCATCATTCTTTTTTGTTTTAGACAACATTTCATGCACTGTTAAACATGTTAAAGCAAGTTGCAAGTGAAAATCTATGTCTCTGACTGAGTTTGCATTACTGTGATTTGACCTCTCTGCTGGCTGAGATAAGCTCATTTTCAACGTCCAATTTAGAATGTAATAAAACCAGATCCAGACATAAAATGCATCATTCTTTTTTGTTTTAGACAACATTTCATGCACTGTTAAACATGTTAAAGCAAGTTGCAAGTGAAAATCTATGTCTCTGACTGAGTTTGCATTACTGTGATTTGACCTCTCTGCTGGCTGAGATAAGCTAATTTTCAACGTCCAATTCAGAATGTAATAAAACCAGATCCAGCTATAAAATGCATCATTCTTTTTTGTTTTAGACAACATTTCATGCACTGTTAAACATGTTAAAACAAGTTGCAAGTGAAAATCTATGTCTCTGACTGAGTTTGCATTACTGTGATTTGACCTCTCTGCTGGCTGAGATAAGCTCATTTTCAACGTCCATTTCAAAAAGTGATAAAAACAGATCCAGCCATAATATGGATCATTCTTTTTTGTTTTAGACAACATTTCATGCACTGTTAAATATGTTAAAGCAAGTTGCAAGTGAAAATCTATGTCTCTGACTGAGTTTGCATTACTGTGATTTGACCTCTCTGCTGGCTGAGATAAGCTCATTTTCAACGTCCAATTCAGAATGTAATAAAACCAGATCCAGCTATAAAATGCATTTCTTTTTTGTTTTAGACAACATTTCATGCACTGTTAAACATGTTAAAGCAAGTTGCAAGAGAAAACATATGTCCCTGACTGAGTTTGCATTACTGTGATTTGACCTCTTTGCTGGCTGAGATAAGCTCATTTTCAACGTCCAATTCAGAAAGTGATAAAAATAGATCCGGACATAAAATGCATCATTCTTTTTTGTTTTAGACAACATTTCATGCACTGTTAAACATGTTAAAGCAAGTTGCAAGAGAAAACATATGTCTCTGACTGACTTTGCATTACTGTGATTTGACCTCTCTGCTGGCTGAGATAAGCTCATTTTCAACGTCCAATTCAGAATGTAATAAAACCAGATCCAGCCATAAAATGCATAATTCTTTTTTGTTTTAAACAACATTTCATGCACTGTTAAACATGTTAAAGCAAGTTGCAAGTGAAAATATATGTCTCTGACTGAGTTTGCATTACTGTGATTTGACCTCTCTGCTGGCTGAGATAAGCTCATTTTCAACGTCCAATTCAGAATGTAATAAAACCAGATCCAGCTATAAAATGCATCATTCTTTTTTGCTTTAGACAACATTTCATGCACTGTTAAACATGTTAAAGCAAGTTGCAAGTGAAAATCTATGTCTCTGACTGAGTTTGCATTACTGTGATTTGACCTCTCTGCTGGCTGAGATAAGCTCAATTTCAACGTCCAATTCAGAAAGTGATAAAACCAGATCCAGCTATAAAATGCATCATTCTTTTTTGTTTTACACAACTTTTCATGCACTGTTAAACATGTTAAAGCAAGTTGCAAGTGAAAATCTATGTCTCTGACTGAGTTTGCATTACTGTGATTTGACCTCTCTGCTGGCTGAGATAAGCTCATTTTCAACGTCCAATTCAGAAAGTGATAAAAACAGATCCAGCCATAAAATGCATCATTCTTTTTTGTTTTAGACAACATTTCATGCACTGTTAAACATGTTAAAGCAAGTTGCAAGTGAAAATCTATGTCTCTGACTGAGTTTGCATTACTGTGATTTGACCTCTCTGCTGGCTGAGATAAGCTCATCTTCAACGTCCATTTCAGAAAGTGATAAAACCAGATCCAGCTATAAAATGCATCATTCTTTTTTGTTTTAGACAACTTTTCATGCACTGTTAAACATGTTAAAGCAAGTTGCCAGTGAAAATCTATGTCTCTGACTGAGTTTGCATTACTGTGATTTGACCTCTCTGCTGGCTGAGATAAGCTCATTTTCAACGTCCAATTCAGAAAGTGATAAAAATAGATCCGGACATAAAATGCATCATTCTTTTTTGTTTTAGACAACATTTCATGCACTGTTAAACATGTTAAAGCAAGTTACAAGAGAAAACATATGTCTCTGACTGAGTTTGCATTACTGTGATTTGACCTCTCTGCTGGCTGAGATAAGCTCATTTTCAACGTCCAATTCAGAATGTAATAAAACCAGATCCAGCTATAAAATGCATCATTCTTTTTTTGTTTTAGACAACATTTCATGCACTGTTAAACATGTTAAAGCAAGTTGCAAGTGAAAATCTATGTCTCTGACTGAGTTTGCATTACTGTGATTTGACCTCTCTGCTGGCTGAGATAAGCTCATTTTCAACGTCCAATTCAGAAAGTGATAAAACCAGATCCAGCTATAAAATGCATCATTCTTTTTTGTTTTAGACAACTTTTCATGCACTGTTAAACATGTTAAAGCAAGTTGCCAGTGAAAATCTATGTCTCTGACTTAGTTTGCATTACTGTGATTTGACCTCTCTGCTGGCTGAGATAAGCTCATTTTCAACGTCCAATTCAGAAAGTGATAAAAATAGATCCGGACATAAAATGCATCATTCTTTTTTGTTTTAGACAACATTTCATGCACTGTTAAACATGTTAAAGCAAGTTGCAAGAGAAAACATATGTCTCTGACTGAGTTTGCATTACTGTGATTTGACCTCTCTGCTGGCTGAGATAAGCTCATTTTCAACGTCCAATTCAGAATGTAATAAAACCAGATCCAGCCATAAAATGCATCATTCTTTTTTGTTTTAGACAACATTTCATGCACTGTTAAACATGTTAAAGCAAGTTGCAAGTGAAAATATATGTCTCTGACTGAGTTTGCATTACTGTGATTTGACCTCTCTGCTGGCTGAGATAAGCTCATTTTCAACGTCCAATTCAGAAAGTGATAAAAACAGATCCAGCCATAAAATGCATCATTCTTTTTTGTTTTAGACAACATTTCATGCACTGTTAAACATGTTAAAGCAAGTTGCAAGTGAAAATCTATGTCTCTGACTGAGTTTGCATTACTGTGATTTGACCTCTCTGCTGGCTGAGATAAGCTCATTTTCAACGTCCAATTCAGAATGTAATAAAACCAGATCCAGCCATAAAATGCATCATTCTTTTTTGTTTTAGACAACATTTTATGCACTGTTAAACATGTTAAAGCAAGTTGCAAGTGAAAATATATGTCTCTGACTGAGTTTGCATTACTGTGATTTGACCTCTCTGCTGGCTGAGATAAGCTCATTTTCAACGTCCAATTTAGAATGTAATAAAACCAGATCCAGACATAAAATGCATCATTCTTTTTTGTTTTAGACAACATTTCATGCACTGTTAAACATGTTAAAGCAAGTTGCAAGTGAAAATCTATGTCTCTGACTGAGTTTGCATTACTGTGATTTGACCTCTCTGCTGGCTGAGATAAGCTCATTTTCAACGTCCAATTCAGAATGTAATAAAACCAGATCCAGCTATAAAATGCATCATTCTTTTTTGTTTTAGACAACATTTCATGCACTGTTAAACATGTTAAAGCAAGTTGCAAGTGAAAATCTATGTCTCTGACTGAGTTTGCATTACTGTGATTTGACCTCTCTGCTGGCTGAGATAAGCTCATTTTCAACGTCCAATTCAGAATGTAATAAAACCAGATCCAGCTATAAAATGCATCATTCTTTTTTGTTTTAGACAACATTTCATGCACTGTTAAACATGTTAAAACAAGTTGGAAGTGAAAATCTATGTCTCTGACTGAGTTTGCATTACTGTGATTTGACCTCTCTGCTGGCTGAGATAAGCTCATTTTCAACGTCCATTTCAAAAAGTGATAAAAACAGATCCAGCCATAATATGGATCATTCTTTTTTGTTTTAGACAACATTTCATGCACTGTTAAATATGTTAAAGCAAGTTGCAAGTGAAAATCTATGTCTCTGACTGAGTTTGCATTACTGTGATTTGACCTCTCTGCTGGCTGAGATAAGCTCATTTTCAACGTCCAATTCAGAATGTAATAAAACCAGATCCAGCTATAAAATGCATTTCTTTTTTGTTTTAGACAACATTTCATGCACTGTTAAACATGTTAAAGCAAGTTGCAAGTGAAAATCTATGTCTCTGACTGAGTTTGCATTACTGTGATTTGACCTCTCTGCTGGCTGAGATAAGCTCATTTTCAACGTCCAATTCAGAATGTAATAAAACCAGATCCAGCTATAAAATGCATCATTCTTTTTTGTTTTAGACAACATTTCATGCACTGTTAAACATGTTAAAGCAAGTTGCAAGAGAAAACATATGTCTCTGACTGAGTTTGCATTACTGTGATTTGACCTCTCTGCTGGCTGAGATAAGCTCATTTTCAACGTCCAATTCAGAATGTAATAAAACCAAATCCAGCCATAAAATGCATCATTCTTTTTTGTTTTAGACAACATTTCATGCACTGTTAAACATGTTAAAGCAAGTTGCAAGTGAAAATATATGTCTCTGACTGAGTTTGCATTACTGTGATTTGACCTCTCTGCTGGCTGAGATAAGCTCATTTTCAACGTCCAATTCAGAATGTAATAAAACCAGATCCAGCTACAAAATGCATCATTCTTTTTTGTTTTAGACAACATTTCATGCACTGTTAAACATGTTAAAGCAAGTTGCAAGTGAAAATCTATGTCTCTGACTGAGTTTGCATTACTGTGATTTGACCTCTCTGCTGGCTGAGATAAGCTCATTTTCAACGTCCAATTCAGAATGTAATAAAACCAGATCCAGCCATAAAATGCATCATTCTTTTTTGTTTTAGACAACATTTCATGCACTGTTAAACATGTTAAAGCAAGTTGCAAGTGAAAATCTATGTCCCTGACTGAGTTTGCATTACTGTGATTTGACCTCTCTGCTGGCTGAGATAAGCTCATTTTCAACGTCCAATTCAGAATGTAATAAAACCAGATCCAGCCATAACATGGATCATTCTTTTTTGTTTTAGACAACATTTCATGCACTGTTAAACATGTTAAAGCAAGTTGCAAGTGAAAATCTATGTCTCTGACTGAGTTTGCATTACTGTGATTTGACCTCTCTGCTGGCTGAGATAAGCTCATTTTCAACGTCCAATTCAGAATGTAATAAAACCAGATCCAGACATAAAATGCATCATTCTTTTTTGTTTTAGACAACATTTCATGCACTGTTAAACATGTTAAAGCAAGTTGCAAGTGAAAATCTATGTCTCTGACTGAGTTTGCATTACTGTGATTTGACCTCTCTGCTGGCTGAGATAAGCTCATTTTCAACGTCCAATTCAGAATGTAATAAAACCAGATCCAGCTATAAAATGCATCATTCTTTTTTGTTTTAGACAACATTTCATGCACTGTTAAACATGTTAAAGCAAGTTGCAAGTGAAAATCTATGTCTCTGACTGAGTTTGCATTACTGTGATTTGACCTCTCTGCTGGCTGAGATAAGCTCATTTTCAACGTCCATTTCAGAAAATGATAAAAACAGATCCAGCCATAACATGGATCATTCTTTTTTGTTTTAGACAACATTTCATGCACTGTTAAACATGTTAAAGCAAGTTGCAAGTGAAAATCTATGTCTCTGACTGAGTTTGCATTACTGTGATTTGACCTCTCTGCTGGCTGAGATAAGCTCATTTTCAACGTCCAATTCAGAATGTAATAAAACCAGATCCAGCTATAAAATGCATCATTCTTTTTTGTTTTAGACAACATTTCATGCACTGTTAAACATGTTAAAGCAAGTTGCAAGTGAAAATCTATGTCTCTGACTGAGTTTGCATTACTGTGATTTGACCTCTCTGCTGGCTGAGATAAGCTCATCTTCAACGTCCATTTCAGAAAGTGATAAAACCAGATCCAGCTATAAAATGCATCATTCTTTTTTGTTTTAGACAACTTTTCATGCACTGTTAAACATGTTAAAGCAAGTTGCCAGTGAAAATCTATGTCTCTGACTGAGTTTGCATTACTGTGATTTGACCTCTCTGCTGGCTGAGATAAGCTCATTTTCAACGTCCAATTCAGAAAGTGATAAAAATAGATCCGGACATAAAATGCATCATTCTTTTTTGTTTTAGACAACATTTCATGCACTGTTAAACATGTTAAAGCAAGTTGCAAGAGAAAACATATGTCTCTGACTGAGTTTGCATTACTGTGATTTGACCTCTCTGCTGGCTGAGATAAGCTCATTTTCAACGTCCAATTCAGAATGTAATAAAACCAGATCCAGCCATAAAATGCATCATTCTTTTTTGTTTTAAACAACATTTCATGCACTGTTAAACATGTTAAAGCAAGTTGCAAGTGAAAATATATGTCTCTGACTGAGTTTGCATTACTGTGATTTGACCTCTCTGCTGGCTGAGATAAGCTCATTTTCAACGTCCAATTCAGAATGTAATAAAACCAGATCCAGCTATAAAATGCATCATTCTTTTTTGCTTTAGACAACATTTCATGCACTGTTAAACATGTTAAAGCAAGTTGCAAGTGAAAATCTATGTCTCTGACTGAGTTTGCATTACTTTGATTTGACCTCTCTGCTGGCTGAGATAAGCTCAATTTCAACGTCCAATTCAGAAAGTGATAAAACCAGATCCAGCTATAAAATGCATCATTCTTTTTTGTTTTACACAACTTTTCATGCACTGTTAAACATGTTAAAGCAAGTTGCAAGTGAAAATCTATGTCTCTGACTGAGTTTGCATTACTGTGATTTGACCTCTCTGCTGGCTGAGATAAGCTCATTTTCAACGTCCAATTCAGAATGTAATAAAACCAGATCCAGCTATAAAATGCATCATTCTTTTTTGTTTTAGACAACATTTCATGCACTGTTAAACATGTTAAAGCAAGTTGCAAGTGAAAATCTATGTCTCTGACTGAGTTTGCATTACTGTGATTTGACCTCTCTGCTGGCTGAGATAAGCTCATTTTCAACGTCCAATTCAGAAAGTGATAAAAATAGATCCGGACATAAAATGCATCATTCTTTTTTGTTTTAGACAACATTTCATGCACTGTTAAACATGTTAAAGCAAGTTGCAAGAGAAAACATATGTCTCTGACTGAGTTTGCATTACTGTGATTTGACCTCTCTGCTGGCTGAGATAAGCTCATTTTCAACGTCCAATTCAGAATGTAATAAAACCAGATCCAGCCATAAAATGCATCATTCTTTTTTGTTTTAGACAACATTTCATGCACTGTTAAACATGTTAAAGCAAGTTGCAAGTGAAAATATATGTCTCTGACTGAGTTTGCATTACTGTGATTTGACCTCTCTGCTGGCTGAGATAAGCTCATTTTCAACGTCCAATTCAGAAAGTGATAAAAACAGATCCAGCCATAAAATGCATCATTCTTTTTTGTTTTAGACAACATTTCATGCACTGTTAAACATGTTAAAGCAAGTTGCAAGTGAAAATCTATGTCTCTGACTGAGTTTGCATTACTGTGATTTGACCTCTCTGCTGGCTGAGATAAGCTCATCTTCAACGTCCATTTCAGAAAGTGATAAAACCAGATCCAGCTATAAAATGCATCATTCTTTTTTGTTTTAGACAACTTTTCATGCACTGTTAAACATGTTAAAGCAAGTTGCCAGTGAAAATCTATGTCTCTGACTGAGTTTGCATTACTGTGATTTGACCTCTCTGCTGGCTGAGATAAGCTCATTTTCAACGTCCAATTCAGAAAGTGATAAAAATAGATCCGGACATAAAATGCATCATTCTTTTTTGTTTTAGACAACATTTCATGCACTGTTAAACATGTTAAAGCAAGTTGCAAGAGAAAACATATGTCTCTGACTGAGTTTGCATTACTGTGATTTGACCTCTCTGCTGGCTGAGATAAGCTCATTTTCAACGTCCAATTCAGAATGTAATAAAACCAGATCCAGCCATAAAATGCATCATTCTTTTTTGTTTTAAACAACATTTCATGCACTGTTAAACATGTTAAAGCAAGTTGCAAGTGAAAATATATGTCTCTGACTGAGTTTGCATTACTGTGATTTGACCTCTCTGCTGGCTGAGATAAGCTCATTTTCAACGTCCAATTCAGAATGTAATAAAACCAGATCCAGCTATAAAATGCATCATTCTTTTTTGCTTTAGACAACATTTCATGCACTGTTAAACATGTTAAAGCAAGTTGCAAGTGAAAATCTATGTCTCTGACTGAGTTTGCATTACTTTGATTTGACCTCTCTGCTGGCTGAGATAAGCTCAATTTCAACGTCCAATTCAGAAAGTGATAAAACCAGATCCAGCTATAAAATGCATCATTCTTTTTTGTTTTACACAACTTTTCATGCACTGTTAAACATGTTAAAGCAAGTTGCAAGTGAAAATCTATGTCTCTGACTGAGTTTGCATTACTGTGATTTGACCTCTCTGCTGGCTGAGATAAGCTCATTTTCAACGTCCAATTCAGAATGTAATAAAACCAGATCCAGCTATAAAATGCATCATTCTTTTTTGTTTTAGACAACATTTCATGCACTGTTAAACATGTTAAAGCAAGTTGCAAGTGAAAATCTATGTCTCTGACTGAGTTTGCATTACTGTGATTTGACCTCTCTGCTGGCTGAGATAAGCTCATTTTCAACGTCCAATTCAGAATGTAATAAAACCAGATCCAGACATAAAATGCATCATTCTTTTTTGTTTTAGACAACATTTCATGCACTGTTAAACATGTTAAAGCAAGTTGCAAGTGAAAATCTATGTCTCTGACTGAGTTTGCATTACTGTGATTTGACCTCTCTGCTGGCTGAGATAAGCTCATTTTCAACGTCCAATTCAGAATGTAATAAAACCAGATCCAGCTATAAAATGCATCATTCTTTTTTGTTTTAGACAACATTTCATGCACTGTTAAACATGTTAAAGCAAGTTGCAAGTGAAAATCTATGTCTCTGACTGAGTTTGCATTACTGTGATTTGACCTCTCTGCTGGCTGAGATAAGCTCATTTTCAACGTCCATTTCAGAAAATGATAAAAACAGATCCAGCCATAACATGGATCATTCTTTTTTGTTTTAGACAACATTTCATGCACTGTTAAACATGTTAAAGCAAGTTGCAAGTGAAAATCTATGTCTCTGACTGAGTTTGCATTACTGTGATTTGACCTCTCTGCTGGCTGAGATAAGCTCATTTTCAACGTCCAATTCAGAATGTAATAAAACCAGATCCAGCTATAAAATGCATCATTCTTTTTTTGTTTTAGACAACATTTCATGCACTGTTAAACATGTTAAAGCAAGTTGCAAGTGAAAATCTATGTCTCTGACTGAGTTTGCATTACTGTGATTTGACCTCTCTGCTGGCTGAGATAAGCTCATCTTCAACGTCCATTTCAGAAAGTGATAAAACCAGATCCAGCTATAAAATGCATCATTCTTTTTTGTTTTAGACAACTTTTCATGCACTGTTAAACATGTTAAAGCAAGTTGCCAGTGAAAATCTATGTCTCTGACTGAGTTTGCATTACTGTGATTTGACCTCTCTGCTGGCTGAGATAAGCTCATTTTCAACGTCCAATTCAGAAAGTGATAAAAATAGATCCGGACATAAAATGCATCATTCTTTTTTGTTTTAGACAACATTTCATGCACTGTTAAACATGTTAAAGCAAGTTACAAGAGAAAACATATGTCTCTGACTGAGTTTGCATTACTGTGATTTGACCTCTCTGCTGGCTGAGATAAGCTCATTTTCAACGTCCAATTCAGAATGTAATAAAACCAGATCCAGCTATAAAATGCATCATTCTTTTTTGTTTTAGACAACATTTCATGCACTGTTAAACATGTTAAAGCAAGTTGCAAGTGAAAATCTATGTCTCTGACTGAGTTTGCATTACTGTGATTTGACCTCTCTGCTGGCTGAGATAAGCTCATTTTCAACGTCCAATTCAGAAAGTGATAAAACCAGATCCAGCTATAAAATGCATCATTCTTTTTTGTTTTAGACAACTTTTCATGCACTGTTAAACATGTTAAAGCAAGTTGCCAGTGAAAATCTATGTCTCTGACTGAGTTTGCATTACTGTGATTTGACCTCTCTGCTGGCTGAGATAAGCTCATTTTCAACGTCCAATTCAGAAAGTGATAAAAATAGATCCGGACATAAAATGCATCATTCTTTTTTGTTTTAGACAACATTTCATGCACTGTTAAACATGTTAAAGCAAGTTGCAAGAGAAAACATATGTCTCTGACTGAGTTTGCATTACTGTGATTTGACCTCTCTGCTGGCTGAGATAAGCTCATTTTCAACGTCCAATTCAGAATGTAATAAAACCAGATCCAGCCATAAAATGCATCATTCTTTTTTGTTTTAGACAACATTTCATGCACTGTTAAACATGTTAAAGCAAGTTGCAAGTGAAAATATATGTCTCTGACTGAGTTTGCATTACTGTGATTTGACCTCTCTGCTGGCTGAGATAAGCTCATTTTCAAAGTCCAATTCAGAAAGTGATAAAAACAGATCCAGCCATAAAATGCATCATTCTTTTTTGTTTTAGACAACATTTCATGCACTGTTAAACATGTTAAAGCAAGTTGCAAGTGAAAATCTATGTCTCTGACTGAGTTTGCATTACTGTGATTTGACCTCTCTGCTGGCTGAGATAAGCTCATTTTCAACGTCCAATTCAGAATGTAATAAAACCAGATCCAGCCACAAAATGCATCATTCTTTTTTGTTTTAGACAACATTTCATGCACTGGTAAACATGTTAAAGCAAGTTGCAAGTGAAAATCTATGTCCCTGACTGAGTTTGCATTACTGTGATTTGACCTCTCTGCTGGCTGAGATAAGCTCATTTTCAACGTCCAATTCAGAAAGTGATAAAAACAGATCCAGCCATAAAATGCATCATTCTTTTTTGTTTTAGACAACATTTCATGCACTGTTAAACATGTTAAAGCAAGTTGCAAGTGAAAATCTATGTCTCTGACTGAGTTTGCATTACTGTGATTTGACCTCTCTGCTGGCTGAGATAAGCTCATTTTCAACGTCCAATTCAGAATGTAATAAAACCAGATCCAACTATAAAATGCATCATTCTTTTTTGTTTTAGACAACATTTCATGCACTGTTAAACATGTTAAAGCAAGTTGCAAGAGAAAACATATGTCCCTGACTGAGTTTGCATTACTGTGATTTGACCTCTCTGCTGGCTGAGATAAGCTCATTTTCAACGTCCAATTCAGAATGTAATAAAACCAGATCCAGCCATAAAATGCATCATTCTTTTTTGTTTTAGACAACATTTCATGCACTGTTAAACATGTTAAAGCAAGTTGCAAGTGAAAATATATGTCTCTGACTGAGTTTGCATTACTGTGATTTGACCTCTCTGCTGGCTGAGATAAGCTCATTTTCAACGTCCAATTCAGAAAGTGATAAAAACAGATCCAGCCATAAAATGCATCATTCTTTTTTGTTTTAGACAACATTTCATGCACTGTTAAACATGTTAAAGCAAGTTGCAAGTGAAAATCTATGTCTCTGACTGAGTTTGCATTACTGTGATTTGACCTCTCTGCTGGCTGAGATAAGCTCATTTTCAACGTCCAATTCAGAATGTAATAAAACCAGATCCAGCTATAAAATGCATCATTCTTTTTTGTTTTAGACAACATTCCATGCACTGTTAAACATGTTAAAGCAAGTTGCAAGTGAAAATCTATGTCTCTGACTGAGTTTGCATTACTGTGATTTGACCTCTCTGCTGGCTGAGATAAGCTCATTTTCAACGTCCAATTCAGAAAGTGATAAAAACAGATCCAGCCATAAAATGCATCATTCTTTTTTGTTTTAGACAACATTTCATGCACTGTTAAACATGTTAAAGCAAGTTGCAAGTGAAAATCTATGTCTCTGACTGAGTTTGCATTACTGTGATTTGACCTCTCTGCTGGCTGAGATAAGCTCATTTTCAACGTCCAATTCAGAATGTAATAAAACCAAATCCAGCTATAAAATGCATCATTCTTTTTTGTTTTAGACAACATTTCATGCACTGTTAAACATGTTAAAGCAAGTTGCAAGTGAAAATCTATGTCTCTGACTGAGTTTGCATTACTGTGATTTGACCTCTCTGCTGGCTGAGATAAGCTCATTTTCAACGTCCAATTCAGAATGTAATAAAACCAGATCCAGCTATAAAATGCATCATTCTTTTTTGTTTTAGACAACATTTCATGCACTGTTAAACATGTTAAAGCAAGTTGCAAGTGAAAATCTATGTCTCTGACTGAGTTTGCATTACTGTGATTTGACCTCTCTGCTGGCTGAGATAAGCTCATTTTCAACGTCCAATTCAGAATGTAATAAAACCAGATCCAGCTATAAAATGCATCATTCTTTTTTGTTTTAGACAACATTTCATGCACTGGTAAACATGTTAAAGCAAGTTGCAAGTGAAAATCTATGTCCCTGACTGAGTTTGCATTACTGTGATTTGACCTCTCTGCTGGCTGAGATAAGCTCATTTTCAACGTCCAATTCAGAAAGTGATAAAAACAGATCCAGCCATAAAATGCATCATTCTTTTTTGTTTTAGACAACATTTCATGCACTGTTAAACATGTTAAAGCAAGTTGCAAGTGAAAATCTATGTCTCTGACTGAGTTTGCATTACTGTGATTTGACCTCTCTGCTGGCTGAGATAAGCTCATTTTCAACGTCCAATTCAGAATGCAATAAAACCAGATCCAGCTATAAAATGCATCATTCTTTTTTGTTTTAGACAACATTTCATGCACTGTTAAACATGTTAAAGCAAGTTGCAAGTGAAAATCTATGTCTCTGACTGAGTTTGCATTACTGTGATTTGACCTCTCTGCTGGCTGAGATAAGCTCATTTTCAACGTCCAATTCAGAATGTAATAAAACCAGATCCAGCTATAAAATGCATCATTCTTTTTTGTTTTAGACAACATTTCATGCACTGTTAAACATGTTAAAGCAAGTTGCAAGTGAAAATCTATGTCTCTGACTGAGTTTGCATTACTGTGATTTGACCTCTCTGCTGGCTGAGATAAGCTCATTTTCAACGTCCAATTCAGAATGTAATAAAACCAGATCCAGCTATAAAATGCATCATTCTTTTTTGTTTTAGACAACATTTCATGCACTGTTAAACATGTTAAAGCAAGTTGCAAGTGAAAATCTATGTCTCTGACTGAGTTTGCATTACTGTGATTTGACCTCTCTGCTGGCTGAGATAAGCTCATTTTCAACGTCCAATTCAGAATGTAATAAAACCAGATCCAGCTATAAAATGCATCATTCTTTTTTGTTTTAGACAACATTTCATGCACTGGTAAACATGTTAAAGCAAGTTGCAAGTGAAAATCTATGTCCCTGACTGAGTTTGCATTACTGTGATTTGACCTCTCTGCTGGCTGAGATGAGCTCATTTTCAACGTCCATTTCAGAAAATGATAAAAACAGATCCAGCCATAACATGGATCATTCTTTTTTGTTTTAGACAACATTTCATGCACTGTCAAACATGTTAAAGCAAGTTGCAAGTGAAAATCTATGTCTCTGACTGAGTTTGCATTACTGTGATTTGACCTCTCTGCTGGCTGAGATAAGCTCATTTTCAACGTCCAATTCAGAATGTAATAAAACCAGATCCAGACATAAAATGCATCATTCTTTTTTGATTTAGACAACATTTCATGCACTGTTAAACATGTTAAAGCAAGTTGCAAGTGAAAATCTATGTCTCTGACTGAGTT
The DNA here is from genome assembly GCF_052040795.2 of Danio rerio. Lineage (NCBI taxonomy): Eukaryota > Metazoa > Chordata > Actinopteri > Cypriniformes > Danionidae > Danio > Danio rerio. The sequence continues at coordinate 61,530,706 of NC_141027.1, forward strand.
TGCATTACTGTGATTTGACCTCTCTGCTGGCTGAGATAAGCTCATTTTCAACGTCCATTTCAAAAAGTGATAAAAACAGATCCAGCCATAAAATGGATCATTCTTTTTTGTTTTAGACAACATTTCATGAACTGTTAAACATGTTAAAGCAAGTTGCAAGTGAAAATCTATGTCCCTGACTGAGTTTGCATTACTGTGATTTGACCTCTCTGCTGGCTGAGATAAGCTCATTTTCAACGTCCATTTCAGAAAATGATAAAAACAGATCCAGCCATAACATGGATCATTCTTTTTTGTTTTAGACATTTCATGCACTGTTAAACATGTTAAAGCAAGTTGCAAGTGAAAATCTATGTCTCTGACTGAGTTTGCATTACTGTGATTTGACCTCTCTGCTGGCTGAGATAAGCTCATTTTCAACGTCCAATTCAGAATGTAATAAAACCAGATCCAGCTATAAAATGCATCATTCTTTTTTGTTTTAGACAACATTTCATGCACTGTTAAACATGTTAAAGCAAGTTGCAAGTGAAAATCTATGTCTCTGACTGAGTTTGCATTACTGTGATTTGACCTCTCTGCTGGCTGATATAAGCTCATTTTCAACGTCCAATTCAGAATGTAATAAAACCAGATCCAGCTATAAAATGCATCATTCTTTTTTTGTTTTAGACAACATTTCATGCACTGTTAAACATGTTAAAGCAAGTTGCAAGAGAAAACATATGTCCCTGACTGAGTTTGCATTACTGTGATTTGACCTCTCTGCTGGCTGAGATAAGCTCATTTTCAACGTCCAATTCAGAATGTAATAAAACCAGATCCAGACATAAAATGCATCATTCTTTTTTGTTTTAGACAACATTTCATGCACTGTTAAACATGTTAAAGCAAGTTGCAAGTGAAAATCTATGTCTCTGACTGAGTTTGCATTACTGTGATTTGACCTCTCTGCTGGCTGAGATAAGTTCATTTTCAACGTCCAATTTAGAATGTAATAAAACCAGATCCAGACATAAAATGCATCATTCTTTTTTGATTTAGACAACATTTCATGCACTGTTAAACATGTTAAAGCAAGTTGCAAGTGAAAATCTATGTCTCTGACTGAGTTTGCATTACTGTGATTTGACCTCTCTGCTGGCTGAGATAAGCTAATTTTCAACGTCAATTTCAAAAAGTGATAAAAACAGATCCAGCCATAAAATGGATCATTCTTTTTTGTTTTAGACAACATTTCATGAACTGTTAAACATGTTAAAGCAAGTTGCAAGTGAAAATCTATGTCCCTGACTGAGTTTGCATTACTGTGATTTGACCTCTCTGCTGGCTGAGATAAGCTCATATTCAACGTCCATTTCAGAAAATGATAAAAACAGATCCAGCCATAACATGGATCATTCTTTTTTGTTTTAGACATTTCATGCACTCTTAAACATGTTAAAGCAAGTTGCAAGTGAAAGTCTATGTCTCTGACTGAGTTTGCATTACTGTGATTTGACCTCTCTGCTGGCTGAGATAAGCTCATTTTCAACGTCCAATTCAGAATGTAATAAAACCAGATCCAGCTATAAAATGCATCATTCTTTTTTGTTTTAGACAACATTTCATGCACTGTTAAACATGTTAAAGCAAGTTGCAAGTGAAAATCTATGTCTCTGACTGAGTTTGCATTACTGTGATTTGACCTCTCTGCTGGCTGAGATAAGCTCATTTTCAACGTCCATTTCAAAAAGTGATAAAAACAGATCCAGCCATAAAATGGATCATTCTTTTTTGTTTTAGACAACATTTCATGCACTGTTAAACATGTTAAAGCAAGTTGCAAGTGAAAATCTATGTCTCTGACTGAGATCGCATTACTGTGATTTGACCTCTCTGCTGGCTGAGATAAGCTCATTTTCAACGTCCAATTCAGAATGTAATAAAACCAGATCCAGCTATAAAATGCATCATTCTTTTTTGTTTTAGACAACATTTCATGCACTGTTAAACATGTTAAAGCAAGTTGCAAGTGAAAATCTATGTCTTTGACTGAGTTTGCATTACTGTGATTTGACCTCTCTGCTGGCTGAGATAAGCTCATTTTCATCGTCCAATTCAAAAGTGATAAAAACAGATCCAGACATAAAATGCATCATTCTTTTTTGTTTTAGACAACATTTCATGCACTGTTAAACATGATAAAGGAAGTTGCAAGTGAAAATCTATGTCTCTGACTGAGTTTGCATTACTGTGATTTGACCTCTCTGCTGGCTGAGATAAGCTCATTTTCAACGTCCAATTCAGAATGTAATAAAACCAGATCCAGCTATGAAATGCATCATTCTTTTTTGTTTTAGACAATATTTCATGCACTGTTAAACATGTTAAAGCAAGTTGCAAGAGAAAACATATGTCCCTGACTGAGTTTGCATTACTGTGATTTGACCTCTCTGCTGGCTGAGATAAGCTCATTTTCAACGTCCAATTCAGAATGTAATAAAACCAGATCCAGCCATAAAATGCATCATTCTTTTTTGTTTTAGACAACATTTCATGCACTGTTAAACATGTTAAAGCAAGTTGCAAGTGAAAATATATGTCTCTGACTGAGTTTGCATTACTGTGATTTGACCTCTCTGCTGGCTGAGATAAGCTCATTTTCAACGTCCAATTCAGAAAGTCATAAAAACAGATCCAGCCATAAAATGCATCATTTTTTTTTGTTTTAGACAACATTTCATGCACTGTTAAACATGTTAAAGCAAGTTGCAAGTGAAAATCTATGTCTCTGACTGAGTTTGCATTACTGTGATTTGACCTCTCTGCTGGCTGAGATAAGCTCATTTTCAACGTCCAATTCAGAATGTAATAAAACCAGATCCAGCTATAAAATGCATCATTCTTTTTTGTTTTAGACAACATTTCATGCACTGTTAAACATGTTAAAGCAAGTTGCAAGTGAAAATCTATGTCTCTGACTGAGTTTGCATTACTGTGATTTGACCTCTCTGCTGGCTGAGATAAGCTCATTTTCAACGTCCAATTCAGAATGTAATAAAACCAGATCCAGCTATAAAATGCATCATTCTTTTTTGTTTTAGACAACATTTCATGCACTGTTAAACATGTTAAAGCAAGTTGCAAGTGAAAATCTATGTCTCTGACTGAGTTTGCATTACTGTGATTTGACCTCTCTGCTGGCTGAGATAAGCTCATTTTCAACGTCCAATTCAGAATGTAATAAAACCAGATCCAGCTATAAAATGCATCATTCTTTTTTGTTTTAGACAACATTTCATGCACTGGTAAACATGTTAAAGCAAGTTGCAAGTGAAAATCTATGTCCCTGACTGAGTTTGCATTACTGTGATTTGACCTCTCTGCTGGCTGAGATAAGCTCATTTTCAACGTCCAATTCAGAAAGTGATAAAAACAGATCCAGCCATAAAATGCATCATTCTTTTTTGTTTTAGACAACATTTCATGCACTGTTAAACATGTTAAAGCAAGTTGCAAGTGAAAATCTATGTCTCTGACTGAGTTTGCATTACTGTGATTTGACCTCTCTGCTGGCTGAGATAAGCTCATTTTCAACGTCCAATTCAGAATGCAATAAAACCAGATCCAGCTATAAAATGCATCATTCTTTTTTGTTTTAGACAACATTTCATGCACTGTTAAACATGTTAAAGCAAGTTGCAAGTGAAAATATATGTCTCTGACTGAGTTTGCATTACTGTGATTTGACCTCTCTGCTGGCTGAGATAAGCTCATTTTCAACGTCCAATTCAGAAAGTGATAAAAACAGATCCAGCCATAAAATGCATCATTCTTTTTTGTTTTAGACAACATTTCATGCACTGTTAAACATGTTAAAGCAAGTTGCAAGTGAAAATCTATGTCTCTGACTGAGTTTGCATTACTGTGATTTGACCTCTCTGCTGGCTGAGATAAGCTCATTTTCAACGTCCAATTCAGAATGTAATAAAACCAGATCCAGCCACAAAATGCATCATTCTTTTTTGTTTTAGACAACATTTCATGCACTGGTAAACATGTTAAAGCAAGTTGCAAGTGAAAATCTATGTCCCTGACTGAGTTTGCATTACTGTGATTTGACCTCTCTGCTGGCTGAGATAAGCTCATTTTCAACGTCCAATTCAGAAAGTGATAAAAACAGATCCAGCCATAAAATGCATCATTCTTTTTTGTTTTAGACAACATTTCATGCACTGTTAAACATGTTAAAGCAAGTTGAAAGTGAAAATCTATGTCTCTGACTGAGTTTGCATTACTGTGATTTGACCTCTCTGCTGGCTGAGATAAGCTCATTTTCAACGTCCAGTTCAGAATGCAATAAAACCAGATCCAGCTATAAAATGCATCATTCTTTTTTTGTTTTAGACAACATTTCATGCACTGTTAAACATGTTAAAGCAAGTTGCAAGTGAAAATCTATGTCTCTGACTGAGTTTGCATTACTGTGATTTGACCTCTCTGCTGGCTGAGATAAGCTCATTTTCAACGTCCATTTCAGAAAATGATAAAAACAGATCCAGCCATAACATGGATCACTCTTTTTTGTTTTAGACATTTCATGCACTGTTAAACATGTTAAAGCAAGTTGAAAGTGAAAATCTATGTCTCTGACTGAGTTTGCATTACTGTGATTTGACCTCTCTGCTGGCTGAGATAAGCTCATTTTCAACGTCCAATTCAGAATGTAATAAAACCAGATCCAGCTATAAAATGCATCATTCTTTTTTGTTTTAGACAACATTTCATGCACTGTTAAACATGTTAAAGCAAGTTGCAAGAGAAAACATATGTCCCTGACTGAGTTTGCATTACTGTGATTTGACCTCTCTGCTGGCTGAGATAAGCTCATTTTCAACGTCCAATTCAGAATGTAATAAAACCAGATCCAGCCATAAAATGCATCATTCTTTTTTGTTTTAGACAACATTTCATGCACTGTTAAACATGTTAAAGCAAGTTGCAAGTGAAAATATATGTCTCTGACTGAGTTTGCATTACTGTGATTTGACCTCTCTGCTGGCTGAGATAAGCTCATTTTCAACGTCCAATTCAGAAAGTGATAAAAACAGATCCAGCCATAAAATGCATCATTCTTTTTTGTTTTAGACAACATTTCATGCACTGTTAAACATGTTAAAGCAAGTTGCAAGTGAAAATCTATGTCTCTGACTGAGTTTGCATTACTGTGATTTGACCTCTCTGCTGGCTGAGATAAGCTCATTTTCAACGTCCAATTCAGAATGTAATAAAACCAGATCCAGCTATAAAATGCATCATTCTTTTTTGTTTTAGACAACATTTCATGCACTGTTAAACATGTTAAAGCAAGTTGCAAGTGAAAATCTATGTCTCTGACTGAGTTTGCATTACTGTGATTTGACCTCTCTGCTGGCTGAGATAAGCTCATTTTCAACGTCCAATTCAGAAAGTGATAAAAACAGATCCAGCCATAAAATGCATCATTCTTTTTTGTTTTAGACAACATTTCATGCACTGTTAAACATGTTAAAGCAAGTTGCAAGTTAAAATCTATGTCTCTGACTGAGTTTGCATTACTGTGATTTGACCTCTCTGCTGGCTGAGATAAGCTCATTTTCAACGTCCAATTCAGAATGTAATAAAACCAAATCCAGCTATAAAATGCATCATTCTTTTTTGTTTTAGACAACATTTCATGCACTGTTAAACATGTTAAAGCAAGTTGCAAGTGAAAATCTATGTCTCTGACTGAGTTTGCATTACTGTGATTTGACCTCTCTGCTGGCTGAGATAAGCTCATTTTCAACGTCCAATTCAGAATGTAATAAAACCAGATCCAGCTATAAAATGCATCATTCTTTTTTGTTTTAGACAACATTTCATGCACTGTTAAACATGTTAAAGCAAGTTGCAAGTGAAAATCTATGTCTCTGACTGAGTTTGCATTACTGTGATTTGACCTCTCTGCTGGCTGAGATAAGCTCATTTTCAACGTCCAATTCAGAATGTAATAAAACCAGATCCAGCTATAAAATGCATCATTCTTTTTTGTTTTAGACAACATTTCATGCACTGGTAAACATGTTAAAGCAAGTTGCAAGTGAAAATCTATGTCCCTGACTGAGTTTGCATTACTGTGATTTGACCTCTCTGCTGGCTGAGATAAGCTCATTTTCAACGTCCAATTCAGAAAGTGATAAAAACAGATCCAGCCATAAAATGCATCATTCTTTTTTGTTTTAGACAACATTTCATGCACTGTTAAACATGTTAAAGCAAGTTGCAAGTGAAAATCTATGTCTCTGACTGAGTTTGCATTACTGTGATTTGACCTCTCTGCTGGCTGAGATAAGCTCATTTTCAACGTCCAATTCAGAATGCAATAAAACCAGATCCAGCTATAAAATGCATCATTCTTTTTTGTTTTAGACAACATTTCATGCACTGTTAAACATGTTAAAGCAAGTTGCAAGTGAAAATCTATGTCTCTGACTGAGTTTGCATTACTGTGATTTGACCTCTCTGCTGGCTGAGATAAGCTCATTTTCAACGTCCAATTCAGAATGTAATAAAACCAGATCCAGCTATAAAATGCATCATTCTTTTTTGTTTTAGACAACATTTCATGCACTGTTAAACATGTTAAAGCAAGTTGCAAGTGAAAATCTATGTCTCTGACTGAGTTTGCATTACTGTGATTTGACCTCTCTGCTGGCTGAGATAAGCTCATTTTCAACGTCCAATTCAGAATGTAATAAAACCAGATCCAGCTATAAAATGCATCATTCTTTTTTGTTTTAGACAACATTTCATGCACTGTTAAACATGTTAAAGCAAGTTGCAAGTGAAAATCTATGTCTCTGACTGAGTTTGCATTACTGTGATTTGACCTCTCTGCTGGCTGAGATAAGCTCATTTTCAACGTCCAATTCAGAATGTAATAAAACCAGATCCAGCTATAAAATGCATCATTCTTTTTTGTTTTAGACAACATTTCATGCACTGGTAAACATGTTAAAGCAAGTTGCAAGTGAAAATCTATGTCCCTGACTGAGTTTGCATTACTGTGATTTGACCTCTCTGCTGGCTGAGATGAGCTCATTTTCAACGTCCATTTCAGAAAATGATAAAAACAGATCCAGCCATAACATGGATCATTCTTTTTTGTTTTAGACAACATTTCATGCACTGTCAAACATGTTAAAGCAAGTTGCAAGTGAAAATCTATGTCTCTGACTGAGTTTGCATTACTGTGATTTGACCTCTCTGCTGGCTGAGATAAGCTCATTTTCAACGTCCAATTCAGAATGTAATAAAACCAGATCCAGACATAAAATGCATCATTCTTTTTTGATTTAGACAACATTTCATGCACTGTTAAACATGTTAAAGCAAGTTGCAAGTGAAAATCTATGTCTCTGACTGAGTTTGCATTACTGTGATTTGACCTCTCTGCTGGCTGAGATAAGCTCATTTTCAACGTCCATTTCAAAAAGTGATAAAAACAGATCCAGCCATAAAATGGATCATTCTTTTTTGTTTTAGACAACATTTCATGAACTGTTAAACATGTTAAAGCAAGTTGCAAGTGAAAATCTATGTCCCTGACTGAGTTTGCATTACTGTGATTTGACCTCTCTGCTGGCTGAGATAAGCTCATTTTCAACGTCCATTTCAGAAAATGATAAAAACAGATCCAGCCATAACATGGATCATTCTTTTTTGTTTTAGACATTTCATGCACTGTTAAACATGTTAAAGCAAGTTGCAAGTGAAAATCTATGTCTCTGACTGAGTTTGCATTACTGTGATTTGACCTCTCTGCTGGCTGAGATAAGCTCATTTTCAACGTCCAATTCAGAATGTAATAAAACCAGATCCAGCTATAAAATGCATCATTCTTTTTTGTTTTAGACAACATTTCATGCACTGTTAAACATGTTAAAGCAAGTTGCAAGTGAAAATCTATGTCTCTGACTGAGTTTGCATTACTGTGATTTGACCTCTCTGCTGGCTGATATAAGCTCATTTTCAACGTCCAATTCAGAATGTAATAAAACCAGATCCAGCTATAAAATGCATCATTCTTTTTTTGTTTTAGACAACATTTCATGCACTGTTAAACATGTTAAAGCAAGTTGCAAGAGAAAACATATGTCCCTGACTGAGTTTGCATTACTGTGATTTGACCTCTCTGCTGGCTGAGATAAGCTCATTTTCAACGTCCAATTCAGAATGTAATAAAACCAGATCCAGACATAAAATGCATCATTCTTTTTTGTTTTAGACAACATTTCATGCACTGTTAAACATGTTAAAGCAAGTTGCAAGTGAAAATCTATGTCTCTGACTGAGTTTGCATTACTGTGATTTGACCTCTCTGCTGGCTGAGATAAGCTCATTTTCAACGTCCAATTTAGAATGTAATAAAACCAGATCCAGCTATAAAATGCATCATTCTTTTTTTGTTTTAGACAACATTTCATGCACTGTTAAACATGTTAAAGCAAGTTGCAAGAGAAAACATATGTCCCTGACTGAGTTTGCATTACTGTGATTTGACCTCTCTGCTGGCTGAGATAAGCTCATTTTCAACGTCCAATTCAGAATGTAATAAAACCAGATCCAGACATAAAATGCATCATTCTTTTTTGTTTTAGACAACATTTCATGCACTGTTAAACATGTTAAAGCAAGTTGCAAGTGAAAATCTATGTCTCTGACTGAGTTTGCATTACTGTGATTTGACCTCTCTGCTGGCTGAGATAAGCTAATTTTCAACGTCAATTTCAAAAAGTGATAAAAACAGATCCAGCCATAAAATGGATCATTCTTTTTTGTTTTAGACAACATTTCATGAACTGTTAAACATGTTAAAGCAAGTTGCAAGTGAAAATCTATGTCCCTGACTGAGTTTGCATTACTGTGATTTGACCTCTCTGCTGGCTGAGATAAGCTCATATTCAACGTCCATTTCAGAAAATGATAAAAACAGATCCAGCCATAACATGGATCATTCTTTTTTGTTTTAGACATTTCATGCACTCTTAAACATGTTAAAGCAAGTTGCAAGTGAAAGTCTATGTCTCTGACTGAGTTTGCATTACTGTGATTTGACCTCTCTGCTGGCTGAGATAAGCTCATTTTCAACGTCCAATTCAGAATGTAATAAAACCAGATCCAGCTATAAAATGCATCATTCTTTTTTGTTTTAGACAACATTTCATGCACTGTTAAACATGTTAAAGCAAGTTGCAAGTGAAAATCTATCTCTCTGACTGAGTTTGCATTACTGTGATTTGACCTCTCTGCTGGCTGAGATAAGCTCATTTTCAACGTCCATTTCAAAAAGTGATAAAAACAGATCCAGCCATAAAATGGATCATTCTTTTTTGTTTTAGACAACATTTCATGCACTGTTAAACATGTTAAAGCAAGTTGCAAGTGAAAATCTATGTCTCTGACTGAGATCACATTACTGTGATTTGACCTCTCTGCTGGCTGAGATAAGCTCATTTTCAACGTCCAATTCAGAATGTAATAAAACCAGATCCAGCTATAAAATGCATCATTCTTTTTTGTTTTAGACAACATTTCATGCACTGTTAAACATGTTAAAGCAAGTTGCAAGTGAAAATCTATGTCTTTGACTGAGTTTGCATTACTGTGATTTGACCTCTCTGCTGGCTGAGATAAGCTCATTTTCATCGTCCAATTCAAAAGTGATAAAAACAGATCCAGACATAAAATGCATCATTCTTTTTTGTTTTAGACAACATTTCATGCACTGTTAAACATGATAAAGGAAGTTGCAAGTGAAAATCTATGTCTCTGACTGAGTTTGCATTACTGTGATTTGACCTCTCTGCTGGCTGAGATAAGCTCATTTTCAACGTCCAATTCAGAATGTAATAAAACCAGATCCAGCTATGAAATGCATCATTCTTTTTTGTTTTAGACAATATTTCATGCACTGTTAAACATGTTAAAGCAAGTTGCAAGAGAAAACATATGTCCCTGACTGAGTTTGCATTACTGTGATTTGACCTCTCTGCTGGCTGAGATAAGCTCATTTTCAACGTCCAATTCAGAATGTAATAAAACCAGATCCAGCCATAAAATGCATCATTCTTTTTTGTTTTAGACAACATTTCATGCACTGTTAAACATGTTAAAGCAAGTTGCAAGTGAAAATATATGTCTCTGACTGAGTTTGCATTACTGTGATTTGACCTCTCTGCTGGCTGAGATAAGCTCATTTTCAACGTCCAATTCAGAAAGTCATAAAAACAGATCCAGCCATAAAATGCATCATTTTTTTTTGTTTTAGACAACATTTCATGCACTGTTAAACATGTTAAAGCAAGTTGCAAGTGAAAATCTATGTCTCTGACTGAGTTTGCATTACTGTGATTTGACCTCTCTGCTGGCTGAGATAAGCTCATTTTCAACGTCCAATTCAGAATGTAATAAAACCAGATCCAGCTATAAAATGCATCATTCTTTTTTGTTTTAGACAACATTTCATGCACTGTTAAACATGTTAAAGCAAGTTGCAAGTGAAAATCTATGTCTCTGACTGAGTTTGCATTACTGTGATTTGACCTCTCTGCTGGCTGAGATAAGCTCATTTTCAACGTCCAATTCAGAATGTAATAAAACCAGATCCAGCTATAAAATGCATCATTCTTTTTTGTTTTAGACAACATTTCATGCACTGTTAAACATGTTAAAGCAAGTTGCAAGTGAAAATCTATGTCTCTGACTGAGTTTGCATTACTGTGATTTGACCTCTCTGCTGGCTGAGATAAGCTTATTTTCAACGTCCAATTCAGAATGTAATAAAACCAGATCCAGCTATAAAATGCATCATTCTTTTTTGTTTTAGACAACATTTCATGCACTGGTAAACATGTTAAAGCAAGTTGCAAGTGAAAATCTATGTCCCTGACTGAGTTTGCATTACTGTGATTTGACCTCTCTGCTGGCTGAGATAAGCTCATTTTCAACGTCCAATTCAGAAAGTGATAAAAACAGATCCAGCCATAAAATGCATCATTCTTTTTTGTTTTAGACAACATTTCATGCACTGTTAAACATGTTAAAGCAAGTTGCAAGTGAAAATCTATGTCTCTGACTGAGTTTGCATTACTGTGATTTGACCTCTCTGCTGGCTGAGATAAGCTCATTTTCAACGTCCAATTCAGAATGCAATAAAACCAGATCCAGCTATAAAATGCATCATTCTTTTTTGTTTTAGACAACATTTCATGCACTGTTAAACATGTTAAAGCAAGTTGCAAGTGAAAATCTATGTCTCTGACTGAGTTTGCATTACTGTGATTTGACCTCTCTGCTGGCTGAGATAAGCTAATTTTCAACGTCCAATTCAGAATGTAATAAAACCAGATCCAGACATAAAATGCATCATTCTTTTTTGTTTTAGACAACATTTCATGCACTGTTAAACATGTTAAAGCAAGTTGCAAGTGAAAATCTATGTCTCTGACTGAGTTTGCATTACTGTGATTTGACCTCTCTGCTGGCTGAGATAAGCTCATTTTCAACGTCCAATTAAGAATGTAATAAAACCAGATCCAGACATAAAATGGATCATTCTTTTTTGTTTTAGACAACATTTCATGAACTGTTAAACATGTTAAAGCAAGTTTTAAGTGAAAATCTATGTCCCTGACTGAGTTTGCATTACTGTGATTTGACCTCTCTGCTGGCTGAGATAAGCTCATTTTCAACGTCCATTTCAGAAAATGATAAAAACAGATCCAGCCATAACATGGATCATTCTTTTTTGTTTTAGACATTTCATGCACTGTTAAACATGTTAAAGCAAGTTGCAAGTGAAAATCTATGTCTCTGACTGAGTTTGCATTACTGTGATTTGACCTCTCTGCTGGCTGAGATAAGCTCATTTTCATCGTCCAATTCAAAAGTGATAAAAACAGATCCAGACATAAAATTCATCATTCTTTTTTGTTTTAGACAACATTTCATGCACTGTTAAACATGATAAAGGAAGTTGCAAGTGAAAATCTATGTCTCTGACTGAGTTTGCATTACTGTGATTTGACCTCTCTGCTGGCTGAGATAAGCTCATTTTCAACGTCCAATTCAGAATGTAATAAAACCAGATCCAGCTATAAAATGCATCATTCTTTTTTGTTTTAGACAACATTTCATGCACTGTTAAACATGTTAAAGCAAGTTGCAAGAGAAAACATATGTCCCTGACTGAGTTTGCATTACTGTGATTTGACCTCTCTGCTGGCTGAGATAAGCTCATTTTCAACGTCCAATTCAGAATGTCATAAAACCAGATCCAGCCATAAAATGCATCATTCTTTTTTGTTTTAGACAACATTTCATGCACTGTTAAACATGTTAAAGCAAGTTGCAAGTGAAAATCTATGTCTCTGACTGAGTTTGCATTACTGTGATTTGACCTCTCTGCTGGCTGAGATAAGCTCCTTTTCAACGTCCAATTCAGAAAGTGATAAAAACAGATCCAGCCATAAAATGCATCATTCTTTTTTGTTTTAGACAACATTTCATGCACTGTTAAACATGTTAAAGCAAGTTGCAAGTGAAAATCTATGTCTCTGACTGAGTTTGCATTACTGTGATTTGACCTCTCTGCTGGCTGAGATAAGCTCATTTTCAACGTCCAATTCAGAATGTAATAAAACCAGATCCAGCTATAAAATGCATCATTCTTTTTTGTTTTAGACAACATTTCATGCACTGTTAAACATGTTAAAGCAAGTTGCAAGTGAAAATCTATGTCTCTGACTGAGTTTGCATTACTGTGATTTGACCTCTCTGCTGGCTGAGATAAGCTCATTTTCAACGTCCAATTCAGAATGTAATAAAACCAGATCCAGCTATAAAATGCATCATTCTTTTTTGTTTTAGACAACATTTCATGCACTGTTAAACATGTTAAAGCAAGTTGCAAGTGAAAATCTATGTCTCTGACTGAGTTTGCATTACTGTGATTTGACCTCTCTGCTGGCTGAGATAAGCTCATTTTCAACGTCCAATTTAGAATGTAATAAAACCAGATCCAGACATAAAATGGATCATTCTTTTTTGTTTTAGACAACATTTCATGAACTGTTAAACATGTTAAAGCAAGTTTTAAGTGAAAATCTATGTCCCTGACTGAGTTTGCATTACTGTGATTTGACCTCTCTGCTGGCTGAGATAAGCTCATTTTCAACGTCCATTTCAGAAAATGATAAAAACAGATCCAGCCATAACATGGATCATTCTTTTTTGTTTTAGACATTTCATGCACTGTTAAACATGTTAAAGCAAGTTGCAAGTGAAAATCTATGTCTCTGACTGAGTTTGCATTACTGTGATTTGACCTCTCTGCTGGCTGAGATAAGCTCATTTTCATCGTCCAATTCAAAAGTGATAAAAACAGATCCAGACATAAAATGCATCATTCTTTTTTGTTTTAGACAACATTTCATGCACTGTTAAACATGATAAAGGAAGTTGCAAGTGAAAATCTATGTCTCTGACTGAGTTTGCATTACTGTGATTTGACCTCTCTGCTGGCTGAGATAAGCTCATTTTCAACGTCCAATTCAGAATGTAATAAAACCAGATCCAGCTATAAAATGCATCATTCTTTTTTGTTTTAGACAACATTTCATGCACTGTTAAACATGTTAAAGCAAGTTGCAAGAGAAAACATATGTCCCTGACTGAGTTTGCATTACTGTGATTTGACCTCTCTGCTGGCTGAGATAAGCTCATTTTCAACGTCCAATTCAGAATGTAATAAAACCAGATCCAGCCATAAAATGCATCATTCTTTTTTGTTTTAGACAACATTTCATGCACTGTTAAACATGTTAAAGCAAGTTGCAAGTGAAAATCTATGTCTCTGACTGAGTTTGCATTACTGTGATTTGACCTCTCTGCTGGCTGAGATAAGCTCATTTTCAACGTCCAATTCAGAAAGTGATAAAAACAGATCCAGCCATAAAATGCATCATTCTTTTTTGTTTTAGACAACATTTCATGCACTGTTAAACATGTTAAAGCAAGTTGCAAGTGAAAATCTATGTCTCTGACTGAGTTTGCATTACTGTGATTTGACCTCTCTGCTGGCTGAGATAAGCTCATTTTCAACGTCCAATTCAGAATGTAATAAAACCCGATCCAGCTATAAAATGCATCATTCTTTTTTGTTTTAGACAACATTTCATGCACTGTTAAACATGTTAAAGCAAGTTGCAAGTGAAAATCTATGTCTCTGACTGAGTTTGCATTACTGTGATTTGACCTCTCTGCTGGCTGAGATAAGCTCATTTTCAACGTCCAATTCAGAATGTAATAAAACCAGATCCAGCTATAAAATGCATCATTCTTTTTTGTTTTAGACAACATTTCATGCACTGGTAAACATGTTAAAGCAAGTTGCAAGTGAAAATCTATGTCCCTGACTGAGTTTGCATTACTGTGATTTGACCTCTCTGCTGGCTGAGATAAGCTCATTTTCAACGTCCAATTCAGAAAGTGATAAAAACAGATCCAGCCATAAAATGCATCATTCTTTTTTGTTTTAGACAACATTTCATGCACTGTTAAACATGTTAAAGCAAGTTGCAAGTGAAAATCTATGTCTCTGACTGAGTTTGCATTACTGTGATTTGACCTCTCTGCTGGCTGAGATAAGCTCATTTTCAACGTCCAATTCAGAATGCAATAAAACCAGATCCAGCTATAAAATGCATCATTCTTTTTTGTTTTAGACAACATTTCATGCACTGTTAAACATGTTAAAGCAAGTTGCAAGTGAAAATCTATGTCTCTGACTGAGTTTGCATTACTGTGATTTGACCTCTCTGCTGGCTGAGATAAGCTCATTTTCAACGTCCAATTCAGAATGTAATAAAACCAGATCCAGCTATAAAATGCATCATTCTTTTTTGTTTTAGACAACATTTCATGCACTGTTAAACATGTTAAAGCAAGTTGCAAGTGAAAATCTATGTCTCTGACTGAGTTTGCATTACTGTGATTTGACCTCTCTGCTGGCTGAGATAAGCTCATTTTCAACGTCCAATTCAGAATGTAATAAAACCAGATCCAGCTATAAAATGCATCATTCTTTTTTGTTTTAGACAACATTTCATGCACTGTTAAACATGTTAAAGCAAGTTGCAAGTGAAAATCTATGTCTCTGACTGAGTTTGCATTACTGTGATTTGACCTCTCTGCTGGCTGAGATAAGCTCATTTTCAACGTCCAATTCAGAATGTAATAAAACCAGATCCAGCTATAAAATGCATCATTCTTTTTTGTTTTAGACAACATTTCATGCACTGGTAAACATGTTAAAGCAAGTTGCAAGTGAAAATCTATGTTCCTGGCTGAGTTTGCATTACTGTGATTTGACCTCTCTGCTGGCTGAGATAAGCTAATTTTCAACGTCCATTTCAGAAAATGATAAAAACAGATCCAGCCATAACATGGATCATTCTTTTTTGTTTTAGACAACATTACATGCACTGTTAAACATGTTAAAGCAAGTTGCAAGTGAAAATCTATGTCTCTGACTGAGTTTGCATTACTGTGATTTGACCTCTCTGCTGGCTGAGATAAGCTCATTTTCAACGTCCAATTCAGAATGTAATAAAACCAGATCCAGCTATAAAATGCATCATTCTTTTTTGTTTTAGACAACATTTCATGCACTGTTAAACATGTTAAAGCAAGTTGCAAGTGAAAATCTATGTCTCTGACTGAGTTTGCATTACTGTGATTTGACCTCTCTGCTGGCTGAGATAAGCTCATTTTCAACGTCCAATTCAGAAAGTGATAAAACCAGATCCAGCTATAAAATGCATCATTCTTTTTTGTTTTAGACAACTTTTCATGCACTGTTAAACATGTTAAAGCAAGTTGCAAGTGAAAATCTATGTCTCTGACTGAGTTTGCATTACTGTGATTTGACCTCTCTGCTGGCTGAGATAAGCTCATTTTCAACGTCCAATTCAGAAAGTGATAAAAATAGATCCGGACATAAAATGCATCATTCTTTTTTGTTTTAGACAACATTTCATGCACTGTTAAACATGTTAAAGCAAGTTGCAAGAGAAAACATATGTCTCTGACTGAGTTTGCATTACTGTGATTTGACCTCTCTGCTGGCTGAGATAAGCTCATTTTCAACGTCCAATTTAGAATGTAATAAAACCAGATCCCGCCATAAAATGCATCATTCTTTTTTGTTTTAGACAACATTTCATGCACTGTTAAACATGTTAAAGCAAGTTGCAAGTGAAAATATATGTCTCTGACTGAGTTTGCATTACTGTGATTTGACCTCTCTGCTGGCTGAGATAAGCTCATTTTCAACGTCCAATTCAGAAAGTCATAAAAACAGATCCAGCCATAAAATGCATCATTTTTTTTTGTTTTAGACAACATTTCATGCACTGTTAAACATGTTAAAGCAAGTTGCAAGTGAAAATCTATGTCTCTGACTGAGTTTGCATTACTGTGATTTGACCTCTCTGCTGGCTGAGATAAGCTCATTTTCAACGTCCAATTCAGAATGTAATAAAACCAGATCCAGCTATAAAATGCATCATTCTTTTTTGTTTTAGACAACATTTCATGCACTGTTAAACATGTTAAAGCAAGTTGCAAGTGAAAATCTATGTCTCTGACTGAGTTTGCATTACTGTGATTTGACCTCTCTGCTGGCTGAGATAAGCTCATTTTCAACGTCCAATTCAGAATGTAATAAAACCAGATCCAGCTATAAAATGCATCATTCTTTTTTGTTTTAGACAACATTTCATGCACTGTTAAACATGTTAAAGCAAGTTGCAAGTGAAAATCTATGTCTCTGACTGAGTTTGCATTACTGTGATTTGACCTCTCTGCTGGCTGAGATAAGCTCATTTTCAACGTCCATTTCAGAAAATGATAAAAACAGATCCAGCCATAACATGGATCATTCTTTTTTGTTTTAGACATTTCATGCACTGTTAAACATGTTAAAGCAAGTTGCAAGTGAAAATCTATGTCTCTGACTGAGTTTGCATTACTGTGATTTGACCTCTCTGCTGGCTGAGATAAGCTCATTTTCAACGTCCAATTCAGAATGTAATAAAACCAGATCCAGCTATAAAATGCATCATTCTTTTTTGTTTTAGACAATATTTCATGCACTGTTAAACATGTTAAAGCAAGTTGCAAGTGAAAATCTATGTCTCTGACTGAGTTTGCATTACTGTGATTTGACCTCTCTGCTGGCTGATATAAGCTCATTTTCAACGTCCAATTCAGAATGTAATAAAACCAGATCCAGCTATAAAATGCATCATTCTTTTTTTGTTTTAGACAACATTTCATGCACTGTTAAACATGTTAAAGCAAGTTGCAAGTGAAAATCTATGTCTCTGACTGAGATCGCATTACTGTGATTTGACCTCTCTGCTGGCTGAGATAAGCTCATTTTCAACGTCCAATTCAGAATGTAATAAAACCAGATCCAGCTATAAAATGCATCATTCTTTTTTGTTTTAGACAACATTTCATGCACTGTTAAACATGTTAAAGCAAGTTGCAAGTGAAAATCTATGTCTTTGACTGAGTTTGCATTACTGTGATTTGACCTCTCTGCTGGCTGAGATAAGCTCATTTTCATCGTCCAATTCAAAAGTGATAAAAACAGATCCAGACATAAAATGCATCATTCTTTTTTGTTTTAGACAACATTTCATGCACTGTTAAACATGATAAAGGAAGTTGCAAGTGAAAATCTATGTCTCTGACTGAGTTTGCATTACTGTGATTTGACCTCTCTGCTGGCTGAGATAAGCTCATTTTCATCGTCCAATTCAAAAGTGATAAAAACAGATCCAGACATAAAATGCATCATTCTTTTTTGTTTTAGACAACATTTCATGCACTGTTAAACATGATAAAGGAAGTTGCAAGTGAAAATCTATGTCTCTGACTGAGTTTGCATTACTGTGATTTGACCTCTATGCTGGCTGAGATAAGCTCATTTTCAACGTCCAATTCAGAATGTAATAAAACCAGATCCAGCTATGAAATGCATCATTCTTTTTTGTTTTAGACAATATTTCATGCACTGTTAAACATGTTAAAGCAAGTTGCAAGAGAAAACATATGTCCCTGACTGAGTTTGCATTACTGTGATTTGACCTCTCTGCTGGCTGAGATAAGCTCATTTTCAACGTCCAATTCAGAATGTAATAAAACCAGATCCAGCCATAAAATGCATCATTCTTTTTTGTTTTAGACAACATTTCATGCACTGTTAAACATGTTAAAGCAAGTTGCAAGTGAAAATATATGTCTCTGACTGAGTTTGCATTACTGTGATTTGACCTCTCTGCTGGCTGAGATAAGCTCATTTTCAACGTCCAATTCAGAAAGTCATAAAAACAGATCCAGCCATAAAATGCATCATTTTTTTTTGTTTTAGACAACATTTCATGCACTGTTAAACATGTTAAAGCAAGTTGCAAGTGAAAATCTATGTCTCTGACTGAGTTTGCATTACTGTGATTTGACCTCTCTGCTGGCTGAGATAAGCTCATTTTCAACGTCCAATTCAGAATGTAATAAAACCAGATCCAGCTATAAAATGCATCATTCTTTTTTGTTTTAGACAACATTTCATGCACTGTTAAACATGTTAAAGCAAGTTGCAAGTGAAAATCTATGTCTCTGACTGAGTTTGCATTACTGTGATTTGACCTCTCTGCTGGCTGAGATAAGCTCATTTTCAACGTCCAATTCAGAATGTAATAAAACCAGATCCAGCTATAAAATGCATCATTCTTTTTTGTTTTAGACAACATTTCATGCACTGTTAAACATGTTAAAGCAAGTTGCAAGTGAAAATCTATGTCTCTGACTGAGTTTGCATTACTGTGATTTGACCTCTCTGCTGGCTGAGATAAGCTCATTTTCAACGTCCAATTCAGAATGTAATAAAACCAGATCCAGCTATAAAATGCATCATTCTTTTTTGTTTTAGACAACATTTCATGCACTGGTAAACATGTTAAAGCAAGTTGCAAGTGAAAATCTATGTCCCTGACTGAGTTTGCATTACTGTGATTTGACCTCTCTGCTGGCTGAGATAAGCTCATTTTCAACGTCCAATTCAGAAAGTGATAAAAACAGATCCAGCCATAAAATGCATCATTCTTTTTTGTTTTAGACAACATTTCATGCACTGTTAAACATGTTAAAGCAAGTTGCAAGTGAAAATCTATGTCTCTGACTGAGTTTGCATTACTGTGATTTGACCTCTCTGCTGGCTGAGATAAGCTCATTTTCAACGTCCAATTCAGAATGCAATAAAACCAGATCCAGCTATAAAATGCATCATTCTTTTTTGTTTTAGACAACATTTCATGCACTGTTAAACATGTTAAAGCAAGTTGCAAGTGAAAATCTATGTCTCTGACTGAGTTTGCATTACTGTGATTTGACCTCTCTGCTGGCTGAGATAAGCTAATTTTCAACGTCCAATTCAGAATGTAATAAAACCAGATCCAGACATAAAATGCATCATTCTTTTTTGTTTTAGACAACATTTCATGCACTGTTAAACATGTTAAAGCAAGTTGCAAGTGAAAATCTATGTCTCTGACTGAGTTTGCATTACTGTGATTTGACCTCTCTGCTGGCTGAGATAAGCTCATTTTCAACATCCAATTTAGAATGTAATAAAACCAGATCCAGACATAAAATGGATCATTCTTTTTTGTTTTAGACAACATTTCATGAACTGTTAAACATGTCAAAGCAAGTTTTAAGTGAAAATCTATGTCCCTGACTGAGTTTGCATTACTGTGATTTGACCTCTCTGCTGGCTGAGATAAGCTCATTTTCAACGTCCATTTCAGAAAATGATAAAAACAGATCCAGCCATAACATGGATCATTCTTTTTTGTTTTAGACATTTCATGCACTGTTAAACATGTTAAAGCAAGTTGCAAGTGAAAATCTATGTCTCTGACTGAGTTTGCATTACTGTGATTTGACCTCTCTGCTGGCTGAGATAAGCTCATTTTCATCGTCCAATTCAAAAGTGATAAAAACAGATCCAGACATAAAATGCATCATTCTTTTTTGTTTTAGACAACATTTCATGCACTGTTAAACATGATAAAGGAAGTTGCAAGTGAAAATCTATGTCTCTGACTGAGTTTGCATTACTGTGATTTGACCTCTCTGCTGGCTGAGATAAGCTCATTTTCAACGTCCAATTCAGAATGTAATAAAACCAGATCCAGCTATAAAATGCATCATTCTTTTTTTGTTTTAGACAACATTTCATGCACTGTTAAACATGTTAAAGCAAGTTGCAAGAGAAAACATATGTCCCTGACTGAGTTTGCATTACTGTGATTTGACCTCTCTGCTGGCTGAGATAAGCTCATTTTCAACGTCCAATTCAGAATGTAATAAAACCAGATCCAGCCATAAAATGCATCATTCTTTTTTGTTTTAGACAACATTTCATGCACTGTTAAACATGTTAAAGCAAGTTGCAAGTGAAAATCTATGTCTCTGACTGAGTTTGCATTACTGTGATTTGACCTCTCTGCTGGCTGAGATAAGCTCATTTTCAACGTCCAATTCAGAAAGTGATAAAAACAGATCCAGCCATAAAATGCATCATTCTTTTTTGTTTTAGACAACATTTCATGCACTGTTAAACATGTTAAAGCAAGTTGCAAGTGAAAATCTATGTCTCTGACTGAGTTTGCATTACTGTGATTTGACCTCTCTGCTGGCTGAGATAAGCTCATTTTCAACGTCCAATTCAGAATGTAATAAAACCAGATCCAGCTATAAAATGCATCATTCTTTTTTGTTTTAGACAACATTTCATGCACTGTTAAACATGTTAAAGCAAGTTGCAAGTGAAAATCTATGTCTCTGACTGAGTTTGCATTACTGTGATTTGACCTCTCTGCTGGCTGAGATAAGCTCATTTTCAACGTCCAATTCAGAATGTAATAAAACCAGATCCAGCTATAAAATGCATCATTCTTTTTTGTTTTAGACAACATTTCATGCACTGGTAAACATGTTAAAGCAAGTTGCAAGTGAAAATCTATGTCCCTGACTGAGTTTGCATTACTGTGATTTGACCTCTCTGCTGGCTGAGATAAGCTCATTTTCAACGTCCAATTCAGAAAGTGATAAAAACAGATCCAGCCATAAAATGCATCATTCTTTTTTGTTTTAGACAACATTTCATGCACTGTTAAACATGTTAAAGCAAGTTGCAAGTGAAAATCTATGTCTCTGACTGAGTTTGCATTACTGTGATTTGACCTCTCTGCTGGCTGAGATAAGCTCATTTTCATCGTCCAATTCAGAATGCAATAAAACCAGATCCAGCTATAAAATGCATCATTCTTTTTTGTTTTAGACAACATTTCATGCACTGTTAAACATGTTAAAGCAAGTTGCAAGTGAAAATCTATGTCTCTGACTGAGTTTGCATTACTGTGATTTGACCTCTCTGCTGGCTGAGATAAGCTCATTTTCAACGTCCAATTCAGAATGTAATAAAACCAGATCCAGCTATAAAATGCATCATTCTTTTTTGTTTTAGACAACATTTCATGCACTGTTAAACATGTTAAAGCAAGTTGCAAGTGAAAATCTATGTCTCTGACTGAGTTTGCATTACTGTGATTTGACCTCTCTGCTGGCTGAGATAAGCTCATTTTCAACGTCCAATTCAGAATGTAATAAAACCAGATCCAGCTATAAAATGCATCATTCTTTTTTGTTTTAGACAACATTTCATGCACTGTTAAACATGTTAAAGCAAGTTGCAAGTGAAAATCTATGTCTCTGACTGAGTTTGCATTACTGTGATTTGACCTCTCTGCTGGCTGAGATAAGCTCATTTTCAACGTCCAATTCAGAATGTAATAAAACCAGATCCAGCTATAAAATGCATCATTCTTTTTTGTTTTAGACAACATTTCATGCACTGGTAAACATGTTAAAGCAAGTTGCAAGTGAAAATCTATGTTCCTGGCTGAGTTTGCATTACTGTGATTTGACCTCTCTGCTGGCTGAGATAAGCTCATTTTCAACGTCCATTTCAGAAAATGATAAAAACAGATCCAGCCATAACATGGATCATTCTTTTTTGTTTTAGACAACATTTCATGCACTGTTAAACATGTTAAAGCAAGTTGCAAGTGAAAATCTATGTCTCTGACTGAGTTTGCATTACTGTGATTTGACCTCTCTGCTGGCTGAGATAAGCTCATTTTCAACGTCCAATTCAGAATGTAATAAAACCAGATCCAGCTATAAAATGCATCATTCTTTTTTGTTTTAGACAACATTTCATGCACTGTTAAACATGTTAAAGCAAGTTGCAAGTGAAAATCTATGTCTCTGACTGAGTTTGCATTACTGTGATTTGACCTCTCTGCTGGCTGAGATAAGCTCATTTTCAACGTCCAATTCAGAAAGTGATAAAACCAGATCCAGCTATAAAATGCATCATTCTTTTTTGTTTTAGACAACTTTTCATGCACTGTTAAACATGTTAAAGCAAGTTGCAAGTGAAAATCTATGTCTCTGACTGAGTTTGCATTACTGTGATTTGACCTCTCTGCTGGCTGAGATAAGCTCATTTTCAACGTCCAATTCAGAAAGTTATAAAAATAGATCCGGACATAAAATGCATCATTCTTTTTTGTTTTAGACAACATTTCATGCACTGTTAAACATGTTAAAGCAAGTTGCAAGAGAAAACATATGTCTCTGACTGAGTTTGCATTACTGTGATTTGACCTCTCTGCTGGCTGAGATAAGCTCATTTTCAACGTCCAATTTAGAATGTAATAAAACCAGATCCCGCCATAAAATGCATCATTCTTTTTTGTTTTAGACAACATTTCATGCACTGTTAAACATGTTAAAGCAAGTTGCAAGTGAAAATATATGTCTCTGACTGAGTTTGCATTACTGTGATTTGACCTCTCTGCTGGCTGAGATAAGCTCATTTTCAACGTCCAATTCAGAAAGTCATAAAAACAGATCCAGCCATAAAATGCATCATTTTTTTTTTGTTTTAGACAACATTTCATGCACTGTTAAACATGTTAAAGCAAGTTGCAAGTGAAAATCTATGTCTCTGACTGAGTTTGCATTACTGTGATTTGACCTCTCTGCTGGCTGAGATAAGCTCATTTTCAACGTCCAATTCAGAATGTAATAAAACCAGATCCAGCTATAAAATGCATCATTCTTTTTTGTTTTAGACAACATTTCATGCACTGTTAAACATGTTAAAGCAAGTTGCAAGTGAAAATCTATGTCTCTGACTGAGTTTGCATTACTGTGATTTGACCTCTCTGCTGGCTGAGATAAGCTCATTTTCAACGTCCAATTCAGAATGTAATAAAACCAGATCCAGCTATAAAATGCATCATTCTTTTTTGTTTTAGACAACATTTCATGCACTGTTAAACATGTTAAAGCAAGTTGCAAGTGAAAATCTATGTCTCTGACTGAGTTTGCATTACTGTGATTTGACCTCTCTGCTGGCTGAGATAAGCTCATTTTCAACGTCCATTTCAGAAAATGATAAAAACAGATCCAGCCATAACATGGATCATTCTTTTTTGTTTTAGACATTTCATGCACTGTTAAACATGTTAAAGCAAGTTGCAAGTGAAAATCTATGTCTCTGACTGAGTTTGCATTACTGTGATTTGACCTCTCTGCTGGCTGAGATAAGCTCATTTTCAACGTCCAATTCAGAATGTAATAAAACCAGATCCAGCTATAAAATGCATCATTCTTTTTTGTTTTAGACAATATTTCATGCACTGTTAAACATGTTAAAGCAAGTTGCAAGTGAAAATCTATGTCTCTGACTGAGTTTGCATTACTATGATTTGACCTCTCTGCTGGCTGATATAAGCTCATTTTCAACGTCCAATTCAGAATGTAATAAAACCAGATCCAGCTATAAAATGCATCATTCTTTTTTTGTTTTAGACAACATTTCATGCACTGTTAAACATGTTAAAGCAAGTTGCAAGAGAAAAAATATGTCCCTGACTGAGTTTGCATTACTGTGATTTGACCTCTCTGCTGGCTGAGATAAGCTCATTTTCAACGTCCAATTCAGAATGTAATAAAACCAGATCCAGACATAAAATGCATCATTCTTTTTTGTTTTAGACAACATTTCATGCACTGTTAAACATGTTAAAGCAAGTTGCAAGTGAAAATCTATGTCTCTGACTGAGTTTGCATTACTGTGATTTGACCTCTCTGCTGGCTGAGATAAGCTCATTTTCAACGTCCAATTTAGAATGTAATAAAACCAGATCCAGACATAAAATGCATCATTCTTTTTTGATTTAGACAACATTTCATGCACTGTTAAACATGTTAAAGCAAGTTGCAAGTGAAAATCTATGTCTCTGACTGAGTTTGCATTACTGTGATTTGACCTCTCTGCTGGCTGAGATAAGCTAATTTTCAACGTCAATTTCAAAAAGTGATAAAAACAGATCCAGCCATAAAATGGATCATTCTTTTTTGTTTTAGACAACATTTCATGAACAGTTAAACATGTTAAAGCAAGTTGCAAGTGAAAATCTATGTCCCTGACTGAGTTTGCATTACTGTGATTTGACCTCTCTGCTGGCTGAGATAAGCTCATATTCATCGTCCATTTCAGAAAATGATAAAAACAGATCCAGCCATAACATGGATCATTCTTTTTTGTTTTAGACATTTCATGCACTGTTAAACATGTTAAAGCAAGTTGCAAGTGAAAATCTATGTCTCTGACTGAGTTTGCATTACTGTGATTTGACCTCTCTGCTGGCTGAGATAAGCTCATTTTCAACGTCCAATTCAGAATGTAATAAAACCAGATCCAGCTATAAAATGCATCATTCTTTTTTGTTTTAGACAACATTTCATGCACTGTTAAACATGTTAAAGCAAGTTGCAAGTGAAAATCTATGTCTCTGACTGAGTTTGCATTACTGTGATTTGACCTCTCTGCTGGCTGAGATAAGCTCATTTTCAACGTCCATTTCAAAAAGTGATAAAAACAGATCCAGCCATAAAATGGATCATTCTTTTTTGTTTTAGACAACATTTCATGCACTGTTAAACATGTTAAAGCAAGTTGCAAGTGAAAATCTATGTCTCTGACTGAGATCGCATTACTGTGATTTGACCTCTCTGCTGGCTGAGATAAGCTCATTTTCAACGTCCAATTCAGAATGTAATAAAACCAGATCCAGCTATAAAATGCATCATTCTTTTTTGTTTTAGACAACATTTCATGCACTGTTAAACATGTTAAAGCAAGTTGCAAGTGAAAATCTATGTCTTTGACTGAGTTTGTATTACTGTGATTTGACCTCTCTGCTGGCTGAGATAAGCTCATTTTCATCGTCCAATTCAAAAGTGATAAAAACAGATCCAGACATAAAATGCATCATTCTTTTTTGTTTTAGACATTTCATGCACTGTTAAACATGTTAAAGCAAGTTGCAAGTGAAAATCTATGTCTCTGACTGAGTTTGCATTACTGTGATTTGACCTCTCTGCTGGCTGAGATAAGCTCATTTTCAACGTCCAATTCAGAATGTAATAAAACCAGATCCAGCTATAAAATGCATCATTCTTTTTTGTTTTAGACAATATTTCATGCACTGTTAAACATGTTAAAGCAAGTTGCAAGTGAAAATCTATGTCTCTGACTGAGTTTGCATTACTGTGATTTGACCTCTCTGCTGGCTGATATAAGCTCATTTTCAACGTCCAATTCAGAATGTAATAAAACCAGATCCAGCTATAAAATGCATCATTCTTTTTTTGTTTTAGACAACATTTCATGCACTGTTAAACATGTTAAAGCAAGTTGCAAGAGAAAACATATGTCCCTGACTGAGTTTGCATTACTGTGATTTGACCTCTCTGCTGGCTGAGATAAGCTCATTTTCAACGTCCAATTCAGAATGTAATAAAACCAGATCCAGACATAAAATGCATCATTCTTTTTTGTTTTAGACAACATTTCATGCACTGTTAAACATGTTAAAGCAAGTTGCAAGTGAAAATCTATGTCTCTGACTGAGTTTGCATTACTGTGATTTGACCTCTCTGCTGGCTGAGATAAGCTCATTTTCAACGTCCAATTCAGAAAGTTATAAAAATAGATCCGGACATAAAATGCATCATTCTTTTTTGTTTTAGACAACATTTCATGCACTGTTAAACATGTTAAAGCAAGTTGCAAGAGAAAACATATGTCTCTGACTGAGTTTGCATTACTGTGATTTGACCTCTCTGCTGGCTGAGATAAGCTCATTTTCAACGTCCAATTTAGAATGTAATAAAACCAGATCCCGCCATAAAATGCATCATTCTTTTTTGTTTTAGACAACATTTCATGCACTGTTAAACATGTTAAAGCAAGTTGCAAGTGAAAATATATGTCTCTGACTGAGTTTGCATTACTGTGATTTGACCTCTCTGCTGGCTGAGATAAGCTCATTTTCAACGTCCAATTCAGAAAGTCATAAAAACAGATCCAGCCATAAAATGCATCATTTTTTTTTGTTTTAGACAACATTTCATGCACTGTTAAACATGTTAAAGCAAGTTGCAAGTGAAAATCTATGTCTCTGACTGAGTTTGCATTACTGTGATTTGACCTCTCTGCTGGCTGAGATAAGCTCATTTTCAACGTCCAATTCAGAAAGTGATAAAAACAGATCCAGCCATAAAATGCATCATTCTTTTTTGTTTTAGACAACATTTCATGCACTGTTAAACATGTTAAAGCAAGTTGCAAGTGAAAATCTATGTCTCTGACTGAGTTTGCATTACTGTGATTTGACCTCTCTGCTGGCTGAGATAAGCTCATTTTCAACGTCCAATTCAGAATGCAATAAAACCAGATCCAGCTATAAAATGCATCATTCTTTTTTGTTTTAGACAACATTTCATGCACTGTTAAACATGTTAAAGCAAGTTGCAAGTGAAAATCTATGTCTCTGACTGAGTTTGCATTACTGTGATTTGACCTCTCTGCTGGCTGAGATAAGCTCATTTTCAACGTCCAATTCAGAATGTAATAAAACCAGATCCAGCTATAAAATGCATCATTCTTTTTTGTTTTAGACAACATTTCATGCACTGTTAAACATGTTAAAGCAAGTTGCAAGTGAAAATCTATGTCTCTGACTGAGTTTGCATTACTGTGATTTGACCTCTCTGCTGGCTGAGATAAGCTCATTTTCAACGTCCAATTCAGAATGTAATAAAACCAGATCCAGCTATAAAATGCATCATTCTTTTTTGTTTTAGACAACATTTCATGCACTGTTAAACATGTTAAAGCAAGTTGCAAGTGAAAATCTATGTCTCTGACTGAGTTTGCATTACTGTGATTTGACCTCTCTGCTGGCTGAGATAAGCTCATTTTCAACGTCCAATTCAGAATGTAATAAAACCAGATCCAGCTATAAAATGCATCATTCTTTTTTGTTTTAGACAACATTTCATGCACTGGTAAACATGTTAAAGCAAGTTGCAAGTGAAAATCTATGTTCCTGGCTGAGTTTGCATTACTGTGATTTGACCTCTCTGCTGGCTGAGATAAGCTCATTTTCAACGTCCATTTCAGAAAATGATAAAAACAGATCCAGCCATAACATGGATCATTCTTTTTTGTTTTAGACAACATTTCATGCACTGTTAAACATGTTAAAGCAAGTTGCAAGTGAAAATCTATGTCTCTGACTGAGTTTGCATTACTGTGATTTGACCTCTCTGCTGGCTGAGATAAGCTCATTTTCAACGTCCAATTCAGAATGTAATAAAACCAGATCCAGCTATAAAATGCATCATTCTTTTTTGTTTTAGACAACATTTCATGCACTGTTAAACATGTTAAAGCAAGTTGCAAGTGAAAATCTATGTCTCTGACTGAGTTTGCATTACTGTGATTTGACCTCTCTGCTGGCTGAGATAAGCTCATTTTCAACGTCCAATTCAGAAAGTGATAAAACCAGATCCAGCTATAAAATGCATCATTCTTTTTTGTTTTAGACAACTTTTCATGCACTGTTAAACATGTTAAAGCAAGTTGCAAGTGAAAATCTATGTCTCTGACTGAGTTTGCATTACTGTGATTTGACCTCTCTGCTGGCTGAGATAAGCTCATTTTCAACGTCCAATTCAGAAAGTTATAAAAATAGATCCGGACATAAAATGCATCATTCTTTTTTGTTTTAGACAACATTTCATGCACTGTTAAACATGTTAAAGCAAGTAGCAAGAGAAAACATATGTCTCTGACTGAGTTTGCATTACTGTGATTTGACCTCTCTGCTGGCTGAGATAAGCTCATTTTCAACGTCCAATTTAGAATGTAATAAAACCAGATCCCGCCATAAAATGCATCATTCTTTTTTGTTTTAGACAACATTTCATGCACTGTTAAACATGTTAAAGCAAGTTGCAAGTGAAAATATATGTCTCTGACTGAGTTTGCATTACTGTGATTTGACCTCTCTGCTGGCTGAGATAAGCTCATTTTCAACGTCCAATTCAGAAAGTCATAAAAACAGATCCAGCCATAAAATGCATCATTTTTTTTTTGTTTTAGACAACATTTCATGCACTGTTAAACATGTTAAAGCAAGTTGCAAGTGAAAATCTATGTCTCTGACTGAGTTTGCATTACTGTGATTTGACCTCTCTGCTGGCTGAGATAAGCTCATTTTCAACGTCCAATTCAGAATGTAATAAAACCAGATCCAGCTATAAAATGCATCATTCTTTTTTGTTTTAGACAACATTTCATGCACTGTTAAACATGTTAAAGCAAGTTGCAAGTGAAAATCTATGTCTCTGACTGAGTTTGCATTACTGTGATTTGACCTCTCTGCTGGCTGAGATAAGCTCATTTTCAACGTCCAATTCAGAATGTAATAAAACCAGATCCAGCTATAAAATGCATCATTCTTTTTTGTTTTAGACAACATTTCATGCACTGTTAAACATGTTAAAGCAAGTTGCAAGTGAAAATCTATGTCTCTGACTGAGTTTGCATTACTGTGATTTGACCTCTCTGCTGGCTGAGATAAGCTCATTTTCAACGTCCATTTCAGAAAATGATAAAAACAGATCCAGCCATAACATGGATCATTCTTTTTTGTTTTAGACATTTCATGCACTGTTAAACATGTTAAAGCAAGTTGCAAGTGAAAATCTATGTCTCTGACTGAGTTTGCATTACTGTGATTTGACCTCTCTGCTGGCTGAGATAAGCTCATTTTCAACGTCCAATTCAGAATGTAATAAAACCAGATCCAGCTATAAAATGCATCATTCTTTTTTGTTTTAGACAATATTTCATGCACTGTTAAACATGTTAAAGCAAGTTGCAAGTGAAAATCTATGTCTCTGACTGAGTTTGCATTACTATGATTTGACCTCTCTGCTGGCTGATATAAGCTCATTTTCAACGTCCAATTCAGAATGTAATAAAACCAGATCCAGCTATAAAATGCATCATTCTTTTTTTGTTTTAGACAACATTTCATGCACTGTTAAACATGTTAAAGCAAGTTGCAAGAGAAAAAATATGTCCCTGACTGAGTTTGCATTACTGTGATTTGACCTCTCTGCTGGCTGAGATAAGCTCATTTTCAACGTCCAATTCAGAATGTAATAAAACCAGATCCAGACATAAAATGCATCATTCTTTTTTGTTTTAGACAACATTTCATGCACTGTTAAACATGTTAAAGCAAGTTGCAAGTGAAAATCTATGTCTCTGACTGAGTTTGCATTACTGTGATTTGACCTCTCTGCTGGCTGAGATAAGCTCATTTTCAACGTCCAATTTAGAATGTAATAAAACCAGATCCAGACATAAAATGCATCATTCTTTTTTGATTTAGACAACATTTCATGCACTGTTAAACATGTTAAAGCAAGTTGCAAGTGAAAATCTATGTCTCTGACTGAGTTTGCATTACTGTGATTTGACCTCTCTGCTGGCTGAGATAAGCTAATTTTCAACGTCAATTTCAAAAAGTGATAAAAACAGATCCAGCCATAAAATGGATCATTCTTTTTTGTTTTAGACAACATTTCATGAACAGTTAAACATGTTAAAGCAAGTTGCAAGTGAAAATCTATGTCCCTGACTGAGTTTGCATTACTGTGATTTGACCTCTCTGCTGGCTGAGATAAGCTCATATTCATCGTCCATTTCAGAAAATGATAAAAACAGATCCAGCCATAACATGGATCATTCTTTTTTGTTTTAGACATTTCATGCACTGTTAAACATGTTAAAGCAAGTTGCAAGTGAAAATCTATGTCTCTGACTGAGTTTGCATTACTGTGATTTGACCTCTCTGCTGGCTGAGATAAGCTCATTTTCAACGTCCAATTCAGAATGTAATAAAACCAGATCCAGCTATAAAATGCATCATTCTTTTTTGTTTTAGACAACATTTCATGCACTGTTAAACATGTTAAAGCAAGTTGCAAGTGAAAATCTATGTCTCTGACTGAGTTTGCATTACTGTGATTTGACCTCTCTGCTGGCTGAGATAAGCTCATTTTCAACGTCCATTTCAAAAAGTGATAAAAACAGATCCAGCCATAAAATGGATCATTCTTTTTTGTTTTAGACAACATTTCATGCACTGTTAAACATGTTAAAGCAAGTTGCAAGTGAAAATCTATGTCTCTGACTGAGATCGCATTACTGTGATTTGACCTCTCTGCTGGCTGAGATAAGCTCATTTTCAACGTCCAATTCAGAATGTAATAAAACCAGATCCAGCTATAAAATGCATCATTCTTTTTTGTTTTAGACAACATTTCATGCACTGTTAAACATGTTAAAGCAAGTTGCAAGTGAAAATCTATGTCTTTGACTGAGTTTGTATTACTGTGATTTGACCTCTCTGCTGGCTGAGATAAGCTCATTTTCATCGTCCAATTCAAAAGTGATAAAAACAGATCCAGACATAAAATGCATCATTCTTTTTTGTTTTAGACATTTCATGCACTGTTAAACATGTTAAAGCAAGTTGCAAGTGAAAATCTATGTCTCTGACTGAGTTTGCATTACTGTGATTTGACCTCTCTGCTGGCTGAGATAAGCTCATTTTCAACGTCCAATTCAGAATGTAATAAAACCAGATCCAGCTATAAAATGCATCATTCTTTTTTGTTTTAGACAATATTTCATGCACTGTTAAACATGTTAAAGCAAGTTGCAAGTGAAAATCTATGTCTCTGACTGAGTTTGCATTACTGTGATTTGACCTCTCTGCTGGCTGATATAAGCTCATTTTCAACGTCCAATTCAGAATGTAATAAAACCAGATCCAGCTATAAAATGCATCATTCTTTTTTTGTTTTAGACAACATTTCATGCACTGTTAAACATGTTAAAGCAAGTTGCAAGAGAAAACATATGTCCCTGACTGAGTTTGCATTACTGTGATTTGACCTCTCTGCTGGCTGAGATAAGCTCATTTTCAACGTCCAATTCAGAATGTAATAAAACCAGATCCAGACATAAAATGCATCATTCTTTTTTGTTTTAGACAACATTTCATGCACTGTTAAACATGTTAAAGCAAGTTGCAAGTGAAAATCTATGTCTCTGACTGAGTTTGCATTACTGTGATTTGACCTCTCTGCTGGCTGAGATAAGCTCATTTTCAACGTCCAATTCAGAAAGTTATAAAAATAGATCCGGACATAAAATGCATCATTCTTTTTTGTTTTAGACAACATTTCATGCACTGTTAAACATGTTAAAGCAAGTTGCAAGAGAAAACATATGTCTCTGACTGAGTTTGCATTACTGTGATTTGACCTCTCTGCTGGCTGAGATAAGCTCATTTTCAACGTCCAATTTAGAATGTAATAAAACCAGATCCCGCCATAAAATGCATCATTCTTTTTTGTTTTAGACAACATTTCATGCACTGTTAAACATGTTAAAGCAAGTTGCAAGTGAAAATATATGTCTCTGACTGAGTTTGCATTACTGTGATTTGACCTCTCTGCTGGCTGAGATAAGCTCATTTTCAACGTCCAATTCAGAAAGTCATAAAAACAGATCCAGCCATAAAATGCATCATTTTTTTTTGTTTTAGACAACATTTCATGCACTGTTAAACATGTTAAAGCAAGTTGCAAGTGAAAATCTATGTCTCTGACTGAGTTTGCATTACTGTGATTTGACCTCTCTGCTGGCTGAGATAAGCTCATTTTCAACGTCCAATTCAGAATGTAATAAAACCAGATCCAGCTATAAAATGCATCATTCTTTTTTGTTTTAGACAACATTTCATGCACTGTTAAACATGTTAAAGCAAGTTGCAAGTGAAAATCTATGTCTCTGACTGAGTTTGCATTACTGTGATTTGACCTCTCTGCTGGCTGAGATAAGCTCATTTTCAACGTCCAATTCAGAATGTAATAAAACCAGATCCAGCCATAAAATGCATCATTCTTTTTTGTTTTAGACAACATTTCATGCACTGTTAAACATGTTAAAGCAAGTTGCAAGTGAAAATCTATGTCTCTGACTGAGTTTGCATTACTGTGATTTGACCTCTCTGCTGGCTGAGATAAGCTCATTTTCAACGTCCAATTCAGAAAGTCATAAAAACAGATCCAGCCATAAAATGCATCATTTTTTTTTGTTTTAGACAACATTTCATGCACTGTTAAACATGTTAAAGCAAGTTGCAAGTGAAAATCTATGTCTCTGACTGAGTTTGCATTACTGTGATTTGACCTCTCTGCTGGCTGAGATAAGCTCATTTTCAACGTCCAATTCAGAATGTAATAAAACCAGATCCAGCTATAAAATGCATCATTCTTTTTTGTTTTAGACAACATTTCATGCACTGTTAAACATGTTAAAGCAAGTTGCAAGTGAAAATCTATGTCTCTGACTGAGTTTGCATTACTGTGATTTGACCTCTCTGCTGGCTGAGATAAGCTCATTTTCAACGTCCAATTCAGAATGTAATAAAACCAGATCCAGCCATAAAATGCATCATTCTTTTTTGTTTTAGACAACATTTCATGCACTGTTAAACATGTTAAAGCAAGTTGCAAGTGAAAATCTATGTCTCTGACTGAGTTTGCATTACTGTGATTTGACCTCTCTGCTGGCTGAGATAAGCTCATTTTCAACGTCCAATTCAGAATGTAATAAAACCAGATCCAGCTATAAAATGCATCATTCTTTTTTGTTTTAGACAACATTTCATGCACTGTTAAACATGTTAAAGCAAGTTGCAAGTGAAAATCTATGTCTCTGACTGAGTTTGCATTACTGTGATTTGACCTCTCTGCTGGCTGAGATAAGCTCATTTTCAACGTCCAATTCAGAATGTAATAAAACCAGATCCAGCTATAAAATGCATCATTCTTTTTTGTTTTAGACAACATTTCATGCACTGTTAAACATGTTAAAGCAAGTTGCAAGTGAAAATCTATGTCTCTGACTGAGTTTGCATTACTGTGATTTGACCTCTCTGCTGGCTGAGATAAGCTCATTTTCAACGTCCAATTCAGAATGTAA
The DNA here is from genome assembly GCF_052040795.2 of Danio rerio. Lineage (NCBI taxonomy): Eukaryota > Metazoa > Chordata > Actinopteri > Cypriniformes > Danionidae > Danio > Danio rerio. Next base: position 61,564,400 of record NC_141027.1, read on the forward strand.
TAAAACCAGATCCAGCTATAAAATGCATCATTCTTTTTTGTTTTAGACAACATTTCATGCACTGTTAAACATGTTAAAGCAAGTTGCAAGTGAAAATCTATGTCTCTGACTGAGTTTGCATTACTGTGATTTGACCTCTCTGCTGGCTGAGATAAGCTCATTTTCAACGTCCAATTCAGAATGTAATAAAACCAGATCCAGCTATAAAATGCATCATTCTTTTTTGTTTTAGACAACATTTCATGCACTGTTAAACATGTTAAAGCAAGTTGCAAGTGAAAATCTATGTCTCTGACTGAGTTTGCATTACTGTGATTTGACCTCTCTGCTGGCTGAGATAAGCTCATTTTCAACGTCCAATTCAGAATGTAATAAAACCAGATCCAGCTATAAAATGCATCATTCTTTTTTGTTTTAGACAACATTTCATGCACTGTTAAACATGTTAAAGCAAGTTGCAAGTGAAAATCTATGTCTCTGACTGAGTTTGCATTACTGTGATTTGACCTCTCTGCTGGCTGAGATAAGCTCATTTTCAACGTCCAATTCAGAAAGTGATAAAACCAGATCCAGCTATAAAATGCATCATTCTTTTTTGTTTTAGACAACTTTTCATGCACTGTTAAACATGTTAAAGCAAGTTGCAAGTGAAAATCTATGTCTCTGACTGAGTTTGCATTACTGTGATTTGACCTCTCTGCTGGCTGAGATAAGCTCATTTTCAACGTCCATTTCAAAAAGTGATAAAAACAGATCCAGCCATAAAATGGATCATTCTTTTTTGTTTTAGACAACATTTCATGCACTGTTAAACATGTTAAAGCAAGTTGCAAGTGAAAATCTATGTCTCTGACTGAGATCGCATTACTGTGATTTGACCTCTCTGCTGGCTGAGATAAGCTCATTTTCAACGTCCAATTCAGAATGTAATAAAACCAGATCCAGCTATAAAATGCATCATTCTTTTTTGTTTTAGACAACATTTCATGCACTGTTAAACATGTTAAAGCAAGTTGCAAGTGAAAATCTATGTCTTTGACTGAGTTTGTATTACTGTGATTTGACCTCTCTGCTGGCTGAGATAAGCTCATTTTCATCGTCCAATTCAAAAGTGATAAAAAAAGATCCAGACATAAAATGCATCATTCTTTTTTGTTTTAGACATTTCATGCACTGTTAAACATGTTAAAGCAAGTTGCAAGTGAAAATCTATGTCTCTGACTGAGTTTGCATTACTGTGATTTGACCTCTCTGCTGGCTGAGATAAGCTCATTTTCAACGTCCAATTCAGAAAGTTATAAAAATAGATCCGGACATAAAATGCATCATTCTTTTTTGTTTTAGACAACATTTCATGCACTGTTAAACATGTTAAAGCAAGTTGCAAGAGAAAACATATGTCTCTGACTGAGTTTGCATTACTGTGATTTGACCTCTCTGCTGGCTGAGATAAGCTCATTTTCAACGTCCAATTTAGAATGTAATAAAACCAGATCCCGCCATAAAATGCATCATTCTTTTTTGTTTTAGACAACATTTCATGCACTGTTAAACATGTTAAAGCAAGTTGCAAGTGAAAATATATGTCTCTGACTGAGTTTGCATTACTGTGATTTGACCTCTCTGCTGGCTGAGATAAGCTCATTTTCAACGTCCAATTCAGAAAGTCATAAAAACAGATCCAGCCATAAAATGCATCATTTTTTTTTTTGTTTTAGACAACATTTCATGCACTGTTAAACATGTTAAAGCAAGTTGCAAGTGAAAATCTATGTCTCTGACTGAGTTTGCATTACTGTGATTTGACCTCTCTGCTGGCTGAGATAAGCTCATTTTCAACGTCCAATTCAGAATGTAATAAAACCAGATCCAGCTATAAAATGCATCATTCTTTTTTGTTTTAGACAACATTTCATGCACTGTTAAACATGTTAAAGCAAGTTGCAAGTGAAAATCTATGTCTCTGACTGAGTTTGCATTACTGTGATTTGACCTCTCTGCTGGCTGAGATAAGCTCATTTTCAACGTCCAATTCAGAATGTAATAAAACCAGATCCAGCTATAAAATGCATCATTCTTTTTTGTTTTAGACAACATTTCATGCACTGTTAAACATGTTAAAGCAAGTTGCAAGTGAAAATCTATGTCTCTGACTGAGTTTGCATTACTGTGATTTGACCTCTCTGCTGGCTGAGATAAGCTCATTTTCAACGTCCATTTCAGAAAATGATAAAAACAGATCCAGCCATAACATGGATCATTCTTTTTTGTTTTAGACATTTCATGCACTGTTAAACATGTTAAAGCAAGTTGCAAGTGAAAATCTATGTCTCTGACTGAGTTTGCATTACTGTGATTTGACCTCTCTGCTGGCTGAGATAAGCTCATTTTCAACGTCCAATTCAGAATGTAATAAAACCAGATCCAGCTATAAAATGCATCATTCTTTTTTGTTTTAGACAATATTTCATGCACTGTTAAACATGTTAAAGCAAGTTGCAAGTGAAAATCTATGTCTCTGACTGAGTTTGCATTACTATGATTTGACCTCTCTGCTGGCTGATATAAGCTCATTTTCAACGTCCAATTCAGAATGTAATAAAACCAGATCCAGCTATAAAATGCATCATTCTTTTTTTGTTTTAGACAACATTTCATGCACTGTTAAACATGTTAAAGCAAGTTGCAAGAGAAAAAATATGTCCCTGACTGAGTTTGCATTACTGTGATTTGACCTCTCTGCTGGCTGAGATAAGCTCATTTTCAACGTCCAATTCAGAATGTAATAAAACCAGATCCAGACATAAAATGCATCATTCTTTTTTGTTTTAGACAACATTTCATGCACTGTTAAACATGTTAAAGCAAGTTGCAAGTGAAAATCTATGTCTCTGACTGAGTTTGCATTACTGTGATTTGACCTCTCTGCTGGCTGAGATAAGCTCATTTTCAACGTCCAATTTAGAATGTAATAAAACCAGATCCAGACATAAAATGCATCATTCTTTTTTGATTTAGACAACATTTCATGCACTGTTAAACATGTTAAAGCAAGTTGCAAGTGAAAATCTATGTCTCTGACTGAGTTTGCATTACTGTGATTTGACCTCTCTGCTGGCTGAGATAAGCTAATTTTCAACGTCAATTTCAAAAAGTGATAAAAACAGATCCAGCCATAAAATGGATCATTCTTTTTTGTTTTAGACAACATTTCATGAACAGTTAAACATGTTAAAGCAAGTTGCAAGTGAAAATCTATGTCCCTGACTGAGTTTGCATTACTGTGATTTGACCTCTCTGCTGGCTGAGATAAGCTCATATTCATCGTCCATTTCAGAAAATGATAAAAACAGATCCAGCCATAACATGGATCATTCTTTTTTGTTTTAGACATTTCATGCACTGTTAAACATGTTAAAGCAAGTTGCAAGTGAAAATCTATGTCTCTGACTGAGTTTGCATTACTGTGATTTGACCTCTCTGCTGGCTGAGATAAGCTCATTTTCAACGTCCAATTCAGAATGTAATAAAACCAGATCCAGCTATAAAATGCATCATTCTTTTTTGTTTTAGACAACATTTCATGCACTGTTAAACATGTTAAAGCAAGTTGCAAGTGAAAATCTATGTCTCTGACTGAGTTTGCATTACTGTGATTTGACCTCTCTGCTGGCTGAGATAAGCTCATTTTCAACGTCCATTTCAAAAAGTGATAAAAACAGATCCAGCCATAAAATGGATCATTCTTTTTTTGTTTTAGACAACATTTCATGCACTGTTAAACATGTTAAAGCAAGTTGCAAGTGAAAATCTATGTCTCTGACTGAGATCGCATTACTGTGATTTGACCTCTCTGCTGGCTGAGATAAGCTCATTTTCAACGTCCAATTCAGAATGTAATAAAACCAGATCCAGCTATAAAATGCATCATTCTTTTTTGTTTTAGACAACATTTCATGCACTGTTAAACATGTTAAAGCAAGTTGCAAGTGAAAATCTATGTCTTTGACTGAGTTTGTATTACTGTGATTTGACCTCTCTGCTGGCTGAGATAAGCTCATTTTCATCGTCCAATTCAAAAGTGATAAAAACAGATCCAGACATAAAATGCATCATTCTTTTTTGTTTTAGACATTTCATGCACTGTTAAACATGTTAAAGCAAGTTGCAAGTGAAAATCTATGTCTCTGACTGAGTTTGCATTACTGTGATTTGACCTCTCTGCTGGCTGAGATAAGCTCATTTTCAACGTCCAATTCAGAATGTAATAAAACCAGATCCAGCTATAAAATGCATCATTCTTTTTTGTTTTAGACAATATTTCATGCACTGTTAAACATGTTAAAGCAAGTTGCAAGTGAAAATCTATGTCTCTGACTGAGTTTGCATTACTGTGATTTGACCTCTCTGCTGGCTGATATAAGCTCATTTTCAACGTCCAATTCAGAATGTAATAAAACCAGATCCAGCTATAAAATGCATCATTCTTTTTTTGTTTTAGACAACATTTCATGCACTGTTAAACATGTTAAAGCAAGTTGCAAGAGAAAACATATGTCCCTGACTGAGTTTGCATTACTGTGATTTGACCTCTCTGCTGGCTGAGATAAGCTCATTTTCAACGTCCAATTCAGAATGTAATAAAACCAGATCCAGACATAAAATGCATCATTCTTTTTTGTTTTAGACAACATTTCATGCACTGTTAAACATGTTAAAGCAAGTTGCAAGTGAAAATCTATGTCTCTGACTGAGTTTGCATTACTGTGATTTGACCTCTCTGCTGGCTGAGATAAGCTCATTTTCAACGTCCAATTCAGAATGTAATAAAACCAGATCCAGCCATAAAATGCATCATTCTTTTTTGTTTTAGACAACATTTCATGCACTGTTAAACATGTTAAAGCAAGTTGCAAGTGAAAATCTATGTCTCTGACTGAGTTTGCATTACTGTGATTTGACCTCTCTGCTGGCTGAGATAAGCTCATTTTCAACGTCCAATTCAGAATGTAATAAAACCAGATCCAGCCATAAAATGCATCATTCTTTTTTGTTTTAGACAACATTTCATGCACTGTTAAACATGTTAAAGCAAGTTGCAAGTGAAAATCTATGTCTCTGACTGAGTTTGCATTACTGTGATTTGACCTCTCTGCTGGCTGAGATAAGCTCATTTTCAACGTCCAATTCCGAATGTAATAAAACCAGATCCAGCTATAAAATGCATCATTCTTTTTTGTTTTAGACAACATTTCATGCACTGTTAAACATGTTAAAGCAAGTTGCAAGTGAAAATCTATGTCTCTGACTGAGTTTGCATTACTGTGATTTGACCTCTCTGCTGGCTGAGATAAGCTCATTTTCAACGTCCAATTCAGAATGTAATAAAACCAGATCCAGCTATAAAATGCATCATTCTTTTTTGTTTTAGACAACATTTCATGCACTGGTAAACATGTTAAAGCAAGTTGCAAGTGAAAATCTATGTCCCTGACTGAGTTTGCATTACTGTGATTTGACCTCTCTGCTGGCTGAGATAAGCTCATTTTCAACGTCCAATTCAGAAAGTGATAAAAACAGATCCAGCCATAAAATGCATCATTCTTTTTTGTTTTAGACAACATTTCATGCACTGTTAAACATGTTAAAGCAAGTTGCAAGTGAAAATCTATGTCTCTGACTGAGTTTGCATTACTGTGATTTGACCTCTCTGCTGGCTGAGATAAGCTCATTTTCAACGTCCAATTTAGAATGTAATAAAACCAGATCCCGCCATAAAATGCATCATTCTTTTTTGTTTTAGACAACATTTCATGCACTGTTAAACATGTTAAAGCAAGTTGCAAGTGAAAATATATGTCTCTGACTGAGTTTGCATTACTGTGATTTGACCTCTCTGCTGGCTGAGATAAGCTCATTTTCAACGTCCAATTCAGAAAGTGATAAAAACAGATCCAGCCATAAAATGCATCATTTTTTTTTGTTTTAGACAACATTTCATGCACTGTTAAACATGTTAAAGCAAGTTGCAAGTGAAAATCTATGTCTCTGACTGAGTTTGCATTACTGTGATTTGACCTCTCTGCTGGCTGAGATAAGCTCATTTTCAACGTCCAATTCAGAATGTAATAAAACCAGATCCAGCTATAAAATGCATCATTCTTTTTTGTTTTAGACAACATTTCATGCACTGTTAAACATGTTAAAGCAAGTTGCAAGTGAAAATCTATGTCTCTGACTGAGTTTGCATTACTGTGATTTGACCTCTCTGCTGGCTGAGATAAGCTCATTTTCAACGTCCAATTCAGAATGTAATAAAACCAGATCCAGCTATAAAATGCATCATTCTTTTTTGTTTTAGACAACATTTCATGCACTGTTAAACATGTTAAAGCAAGTTGCAAGTGAAAATCTATGTCTCTGACTGAGTTTGCATTACTGTGATTTGACCTCTCTGCTGGCTGAGATAAGCTCATTTTCAACGTCCATTTCAGAAAATGATAAAAACAGATCCAGCCATAACATGGATCATTCTTTTTTGTTTTAGACATTTCATGCACTGTTAAACATGTTAAAGCAAGTTGCAAGTGAAAATCTATGTCTCTGACTGAGTTTGCATTACTGTGATTTGACCTCTCTGCTGGCTGAGATAAGCTCATTTTCAACGTCCAATTCAGAATGTAATAAAACCAGATCCAGCTATAAAATGCATCATTCTTTTTTGTTTTAGACAATATTTCATGCACTGTTAAACATGTTAAAGCAAGTTGCAAGTGAAAATCTATGTCTCTGACTGAGTTTGCATTACTGTGATTTGACCTCTCTGCTGGCTGATATAAGCTCATTTTCAACGTCCAATTCAGAATGTAATAAAACCAGATCCAGCTATAAAATGCATCATTCTTTTTTTGTTTTAGACAACATTTCATGCACTGTTAAACATGTTAAAGCAAGTTGCAAGAGAAAAAATATGTCCCTGACTGAGTTTGCATTACTGTGATTTGACCTCTCTGCTGGCTGAGATAAGCTCATTTTCAACGTCCAATTCAGAATGTAATAAAACCAGATCCAGACATAAAATGCATCATTCTTTTTTGTTTTAGACAACATTTCATGCACTGTTAAACATGTTAAAGCAAGTTGCAAGTGAAAATCTATGTCTCTGACTGAGTTTGCATTACTGTGATTTGACCTCTCTGCTGGCTGAGATAAGCTCATTTTCAACGTCCAATTTAGAATGTAATAAAACCAGATCCAGACATAAAATGCATCATTCTTTTTTGATTTAGACAACATTTCATGCACTGTTAAACATGTTAAAGCAAGTTGCAAGTGAAAATCTATGTCTCTGACTGAGTTTGCATTACTGTGATTTGACCTCTCTGCTGGCTGAGATAAGCTAATTTTCAACGTCAATTTCAAAAAGTGATAAAAACAGATCCAGCCATAAAATGGATCATTCTTTTTTGTTTTAGACAACATTTCATGAACAGTTAAACATGTTAAAGCAAGTTGCAAGTGAAAATCTATGTCCCTGACTGAGTTTGCATTACTGTGATTTGACCTCTCTGCTGGCTGAGATAAGCTCATATTCATCGTCCATTTCAGAAAATGATAAAAACAGATCCAGCCATAACATGGATCATTCTTTTTTGTTTTAGACATTTCATGCACTGTTAAACATGTTAAAGCAAGTTGCAAGTGAAAATCTATGTCTCTGACTGAGTTTGCATTACTGTGATTTGACCTCTCTGCTGGCTGAGATAAGCTCATTTTCAACGTCCAATTCAGAATGTAATAAAACCAGATCCAGCTATAAAATGCATCATTCTTTTTTGTTTTAGACAACATTTCATGCACTGTTAAACATGTTAAAGCAAGTTGCAAGTGAAAATCTATGTCTCTGACTGAGTTTGCATTACTGTGATTTGACCTCTCTGCTGGCTGAGATAAGCTCATTTTCAACGTCCATTTCAAAAAGTGATAAAAACAGATCCAGCCATAAAATGGATCATTCTTTTTTGTTTTAGACAACATTTCATGCACTGTTAAACATGTTAAAGCAAGTTGCAAGTGAAAATCTATGTCTCTGACTGAGATCGCATTACTGTGATTTGACCTCTCTGCTGGCTGAGATAAGCTCATTTTCAACGTCCAATTCAGAATGTAATAAAACCAGATCCAGCTATAAAATGCATCATTCTTTTTTGTTTTAGACAACATTTCATGCACTGTTAAACATGTTAAAGCAAGTTGCAAGTGAAAATCTATGTCTTTGACTGAGTTTGTATTACTGTGATTTGACCTCTCTGCTGGCTGAGATAAGCTCATTTTCATCGTCCAATTCAAAAGTGATAAAAACAGATCCAGACATAAAATGCATCATTCTTTTTTGTTTTAGACATTTCATGCACTGTTAAACATGTTAAAGCAAGTTGCAAGTGAAAATCTATGTCTCTGACTGAGTTTGCATTACTGTGATTTGACCTCTCTGCTGGCTGAGATAAGCTCATTTTCAACGTCCAATTCAGAATGTAATAAAACCAGATCCAGCTATAAAATGCATCATTCTTTTTTGTTTTAGACAATATTTCATGCACTGTTAAACATGTTAAAGCAAGTTGCAAGTGAAAATCTATGTCTCTGACTGAGTTTGCATTACTGTGATTTGACCTCTCTGCTGGCTGATATAAGCTCATTTTCAACGTCCAATTCAGAATGTAATAAAACCAGATCCAGCTATAAAATGCATCATTCTTTTTTTGTTTTAGACAACATTTCATGCACTGTTAAACATGTTAAAGCAAGTTGCAAGAGAAAACATATGTCCCTGACTGAGTTTGCATTACTGTGATTTGACCTCTCTGCTGGCTGAGATAAGCTCATTTTCAACGTCCAATTCAGAATGTAATAAAACCAGATCCAGACATAAAATGCATCATTCTTTTTTGTTTTAGACAACATTTCATGCACTGTTAAACATGTTAAAGCAAGTTGCAAGTGAAAATCTATGTCTCTGACTGAGTTTGCATTACTGTGATTTGACCTCTCTGCTGGCTGAGATAAGCTCATTTTCAACGTCCAATTTAGAATGTAATAAAACCAGATCCAGACATAAAATGCATCATTCTTTTTTGATTTAGACAACATTTCATAAACTGTTAAACATGTTAAAGCAAGTTGCAAGTGAAAATCTATGTCTCTGACTGAGTTTGCATTACTGTGATTTGACCTCTCTGCTGGCTGAGATAAGCTAATTTTCAACGTCAATTTCAAAAAGTGATAAAAACAGATCCAGCCATAAAATGGATCATTCTTTTTTGTTTTAGACAACATTTCATGAACTGTTAAACATGTTAAAGCAAGTTGCAAGTGAAAATCTATGTCCCTGACTGAGTTTGCATTACTGTGATTTGACCTCTCTGCTGGCTGAGATAAGCTCATATTCAACGTCCATTTCAGAAAATGATAAAAACAGATCCAGCCATAACATGGATCATTCTTTTTTGTTTTAGACATTTCATGCACTGTTAAACATGTTAAAGCAAGTTGCAAGTGAAAATCTATGTCTCTGACTGAGTTTGCATTACTGTGATTTGACCTCTCTGCTGGCTGAGATAAGCTCATTTTCAACGTCCAATTCAGAATGTAATAAAACCAGATCCAGCTATAAAATGCATCATTCTTTTTTGTTTTAGACAACATTTCATGCACTGTTAAACATGTTAAAGCAAGTTGCAAGTGAAAATCTATGTCTCTGACTGAGTTTGCATTACTGTGATTTGACCTCTCTGCTGGCTGAGATAAGCTCATTTTCAACGTCCATTTCAAAAAGTGATAAAAACAGATCCAGCCATAAAATGGATCATTCTTTTTTGTTTTAGACAACATTTCATGCACTGTTAAACATGTTAAAGCAAGTTGCAAGTGAAAATCTATGTCTCTGACTGAGATCGCATTACTGTGATTTGACCTCTCTGCTGGCTGAGATAAGCTCATTTTCAACGTCCAATTCAGAATGTAATAAAACCAGATCCAGCTATAAAATGCATCATTCTTTTTTGTTTTAGACAACATTTCATGCACTGTTAAACATGTTAAAGCAAGTTGCAAGTGAAAATCTATGTCTTTGACTGAGTTTGTATTACTGTGATTTGACCTCTCTGCTGGCTGAGATAAGCTCATTTTCATCGTCCAATTCAAAAGTGATAAAAACAGATCCAGACACAAAATGCATCATTCTTTTTTGTTTTAGACAACATTTCATGCACTGTTAAACATGATAAAGGAAGTTGCAAGTGAAAATCTATGTCTCTGACTGAGTTTGCATTACTGTGATTTGACCTCTCTGCTGGCTGAGATAAGCTCATTTTCAACGTCCAATTCAGAATGTAATAAAACCAGATCCAGCTATGAAATGCATCATTCTTTTTTGTTTTAGACAACATTTCATGCACTGTTAAACATGTTAAAGCAAGTTGCAAGAGAAAACATATGTCCCTGACTGAGTTTGCATTACTGTGATTTGACCTCTCTGCTGGCTGAGATAAGCTCATTTTCAACGTCCAATTCAGAATGTAATAAAACCAGATCCAGCCATAAAATGCATCATTCTTTTTTGTTTTAGACAACATTTCATGCACTGTTAAACATGTTAAAGCAAGTTGCAAGTGAAAATATATGTCTCTGACTGAGTTTGCATTACTGTGATTTGACCTCTCTGCTGGCTGAGATAAGCTCATTTTCAACGTCCAATTCAGAAAGTCATAAAAACAGATCCAGCCATAAAATGCATCATTTTTTTTTGTTTTAGACAACATTTCATGCACTGTTAAACATGTTAAAGCAAGTTGCAAGTGAAAATCTATGTCTCTGACTGAGTTTGCATTACTGTGATTTGACCTCTCTGCTGGCTGAGATAAGCTCATTTTCAACGTCCAATTCAGAATGTAATAAAACCAGATCCAGCTATAAAATGCATCATTCTTTTTTGTTTTAGACAACATTTCATGCACTGTTAAACATGTTAAAGCAAGTTGCAAGTGAAAATCTATGTCTCTGACTGAGTTTGCATTACTGTGATTTGACCTCTCTGCTGGCTGAGATAAGCTCATTTTCAACGTCCAATTCAGAATGTAATAAAACCAGATCCAGCTATAAAATGCATCATTCTTTTTTGTTTTAGACAACATTTCATGCACTGTTAAACATGTTAAAGCAAGTTGCAAGTGAAAATCTATGTCTCTGACTGAGTTTGCATTACTGTGATTTGACCTCTCTGCTGGCTGAGATAAGCTCATTTTCAACGTCCAATTCAGAATGTAATAAAACCAGATCCAGCTATAAAATGCATCATTCTTTTTTGTTTTAGACAACATTTCATGCACTGGTAAACATGTTAAAGCAAGTTGCAAGTGAAAATCTATGTCCCTGACTGAGTTTGCATTACTGTGATTTGACCTCTCTGCTGGCTGAGATAAGCTCATTTTCAACGTCCAATTCAGAAAGTGATAAAAACAGATCCAGCCATAAAATGCATCATTCTTTTTTGTTTTAGACAACATTTCATGCACTGTTAAACATGTTAAAGCAAGTTGCAAGTGAAAATCTATGTCTCTGACTGAGTTTGCATTACTGTGATTTGACCTCTCTGCTGGCTGAGATAAGCTCATTTTCAACGTCCAATTCAGAATGTAATAAAACCAGATCCAGACATAAAATGCATCATTCTTTTTTGTTTTAGACAACATTTCATGCACTGTTAAACATGTTAAAGCAAGTTGCAAGTGAAAATCTATGTCTCTGACTGAGTTTGCATTACTGTGATTTGACCTCTCTGCTGGCTGAGATAAGCTCATTTTCAACGTCCAATTTAGAATGTAATAAAACCAGATCCAGACATAAAATGGATCATTCTTTTTTGTTTTAGACAACATTTCATGAACTGTTAAACATGTTAAAGCAAGTTTTAAGTGAAAATCTATGTCCCTGACTGAGTTTGCATTACTGTGATTTGACCTCTCTGCTGGCTGAGATAAGCTCATTTTCAACGTCCATTTCAGAAAATGATAAAAACAGATCCAGCCATAACATGGATCATTCTTTTTTGTTTTAGACATTTCATGCACTGTTAAACATGTTAAAGCAAGTTGCAAGTGAAAATCTATGTCTCTGACTGAGTTTGCATTACTGTGATTTGACCTCTCTGCTGGCTGAGATTAGCTCATTTTCATCGTCCAATTCAAAAGTGATAAAAACAGATCCAGACATAAAATGCATCATTCTTTTTTGTTTTAGACAACATTTCATGCACTGTTAAACATGATAAAGGAAGTTGCAAGTGAAAATCTATGTCTCTGACTGAGTTTGCATTACTGTGATTTGACCTCTCTGCTGGCTGAGATAAGCTCATTTTCAACGTCCAATTCAGAATGTAATAAAACCAGATCCAGCTATAAAATGCATCATTCTTTTTTGTTTTAGACAACATTTCATGCACTGTTAAACATGTTAAAGCAAGTTGCAAGAGAAAACATATGTCCCTGACTGAGTTTGCATTACTGTGATTTGACCTCTCTGCTGGCTGAGATAAGCTCATTTTCAACGTCCAATTCAGAATGTAATAAAACCAGATCCAGCCATAAAATGCATCATTCTTTTTTGTTTTAGACAACATTTCATGCACTGTTAAACATGTTAAAGCAAGTTGCAAGTGAAAATCTATGTCTCTGACTGAGTTTGCATTACTGTGATTTGACCTCTCTGCTAGCTGAGATAAGCTCATTTTCAACGTCCAATTCAGAAAGTGATAAAAACAGATCCAGCCATAAAATGCATCATTCTTTTTTGTTTTAGACAACATTTCATGCACTGTTAAACATGTTAAAGCAAGTTGCAAGTGAAAATCTATGTCTCTGACTGAGTTTGCATTACTGTGATTTGACCTCTCTGCTGGCTGAGATAAGCTCATTTTCAACGTCCAATTCAGAATGTAATAAAACCAGATCCAGCTATAAAATGCATCATTCTTTTTTGTTTTAGACAACATTTCATGCACTGTTAAACATGTTAAAGCAAGTTGCAAGTGAAAATCTATGTCTCTGACTGAGTTTGCATTACTGTGATTTGACCTCTCTGCTGGCTGAGATAAGCTCATTTTCAACGTCCAATTCAGAATGTAATAAAACCAGATCCAGCTATAAAATGCATCATTCTTTTTTGTTTTAGACAACATTTCATGCACTGGTAAACATGTTAAAGCAAGTTGCAAGTGAAAATCTATGTCCCTGACTGAGTTTGCATTACTGTGATTTGACCTCTCTGCTGGCTGAGATAAGCTCATTTTCAACGTCCAATTCAGAAAGTGATAAAAACAGATCCAGCCATAAAATGCCTCATTCTTTTTTGTTTTAGACAACATTTCATGCACTGTTAAACATGTTAAAGCAAGTTGCAAGTGAAAATCTATGTCTCTGACTGAGTTTGCATTACTGTGATTTGACCTCTCTGCTGGCTGAGATAAGCTCATTTTCAATGTCCAATTCAGAATGCAATAAAACCAGATCCAGCTATAAAATGCATCATTCTTTTTTGTTTTAGACAACATTTCATGCACTGTTAAACATGTTAAAGCAAGTTGCAAGTGAAAATATATGTCTCTGACTGAGTTTGCATTACTGTGATTTGACCTCTCTGCTGGCTGAGATAAGCTCATTTTCAACGTCCAATTCAGAAAGTGATAAAACCAGATCCAGCTATAAAATGCATCATTCTTTTTTGTTTTAGACAACTTTTCATGCACTGTTAAACATGTTAAAGCAAGTTGCAAGTGAAAATCTATGTCTCTGACTGAGTTTGCATTACTGTGATTTGACCTCTCTGCTGGCTGAGATAAGCTCATTTTCAACGTCCAATTCAGAATGCAATAAAACCAGATCCAGCTATAAAATGCATCATTCTTTTTTGTTTTAGACAACATTTCATGCACTGTTAAACATGTTAAAGCAAGTTGCAAGTGAAAATATATGTCTCTGACTGAGTTTGCATTACTGTGATTTGACCTCTCTGCTGGCTGAGATAAGCTCATTTTCAACGTCCAATTCAGAAAGTGATAAAAACAGATCCAGCCATAAAATGCATCATTCTTTTTTGTTTTAGACAACATTTCATGCACTGTTAAACATGTTAAAGCAAGTTGCAAGTGAAAATCTATGTCTCTGACTGAGTTTGCATTACTGTGATTTGACCTCTCTGCTGGCTGAGATAAGCTCATTTTCAACGTCCATTTCAGAAAATGATAAAAACAGATCCAGCCATAACATGGATCATTCTTTTTTGTTTTAGACATTTCATGCACTGTTAAACATGTTAAAGCAAGTTGCAAGTGAAAATCTATGTCTCTGACTGAGTTTGCATTACTGTGATTTGACCTCTCTGCTGGCTGAGATAAGCTCATTTTCATCGTCCAATTCAAAAGTGATAAAAACAGATCCAGACATAAAATGCATCATTCTTTTTTGTTTTAGACAACATTTCATGCACTGTTAAACATGATAAAGGAAGTTGCAAGTGAAAATCTATGTCTCTGACTGAGTTTGCATTACTGTGATTTGACCTCTCTGCTGGCTGAGACAAGCTCATTTTCAATGTCCAATTCAGAATGTAATAAAACCAGATCCAGCTATAAAATGCATCATTCTTTTTTGTTTTAGACAACATTTCATGCACTGTTAAACATGTTAAAGCAAGTTGCAAGTGAAAATCTATGTCTCTGACTGAGTTTGCATTACTGTGATTTGACCTCTCTGCTGGCCGAGATAAGCTCATTTTCAACGTCCAATTCAGAATGTAATAAAACCAGATCCAGCTATAAAATGCATCATTCTTTTTTGTTTTAGACAACATTTCATGCACTGGTAAACATGTTAAAGCAAGTTGCAAGTGAAAATCTATGTCCATGACTGAGTTTGCATTACTGTGATTTGACCTCTCTGCTGGCTGAGATAAGCTCATTTTCAACGTCCATTTCAGAAAATGATAAAAACAGATCCAGCCATAACATGGATCATTCTTTTTTGTTTTAGACAACATTTCATGCACTGTTAAACATGTTAAAGCAAGTTGCAAGTGAAAATCTATGTCTCTGACTGAGTTTGCATTACTGTGATTTGACCTCTCTGCTGGCTGAGATAAGCTCATTTTCAACGTCCAATTCAGAATGTAATAAAACAAGATCCAGACATAAAATGCATCATTCTTTTTTGATTTAGACAACATTTCATGCACTGTTAAACATGTTAAAGCAAGTTGCAAGTGAAAATCTATGTCTCTGACTGAGTTTGCATTACTGTGATTTGACCTCTCTGCTGGCTGAGATAAGCTCATTTTCAACGTCCATTTCAAAAAGTGATAAAAACAGATCCAGCCATAAAATGGATCATTCTTTTTTGTTTTAGACAACATTTCATGAACTGTTAAACATGTTAAAGCAAGTTGCAAGTGAAAATCTATGTCCCTGACTGAGTTTGCATTACTGTGATTTGACCTCTCTGCTGGCTGAGATAAGCTCATTTTCAACGTCCATTTCAGAAAATGATAAAAACAGATCCAGCCATAACATGGATCATTCTTTTTTGTTTTAGACATTTCATGCACTGTTAAACATGTTAAAGCAAGTTGCAAGTGAAAATCTATGTCTCTGACTGAGTTTGCATTACTGTGATTTGACCTCTCTGCTGGCTGAGATAAGCTCATTTTCAACGTCCAATTCAGAAAGTGATAAAAATAGATCCGGACATAAAATGCATCATTCTTTTTTGTTTTAGACAACATTTCATGCACTGTTAAACATGTTAAAGCAAGTTGCAAGAGAAAACATATGTCTCTGACTGAGTTTGCATTACTGTGATTTGACGTCTCTGCTGGCTGAGATAAGCTCATTTTCAACGTCCAATTCAGAATGTAATAAAACCAGATCCAGCCATAAAATGCATCATTCTTTTTTGTTTTAGACAACATTTCATGCACTGTTAAACATGTTAAAGCAAGTTGCAAGTGAAAATCTATGTCTCTGACTGAGTTTGCATTACTGTGATTTGACCTCTCTGCTGGCTGAGATAAGCTCATTTTCAACGTCCAATTCAGAAAGTGATAAAAATAGATCCTGACATAAAATGCATCATTCTTTTTTTGCTTTAGACAACATTTCATGCACTGTTAAACATGTTAAAGCAAGTTGCAAGAGAAAACATATGTCTCTGACTGAGTTTGCATTACTGTGATTTGACCTCTCTGCTGGCTGAGATAAGCTCATTTTCAACGTCCATATCAGAATGTAATAAAACCAGATCCAGCTATAAAATGCATCATTCTTTTTTGTTTTAGACAACATTTCATGCACTGTTAAACATGTTAAAGCAAGTTGCAAGTGAAAATCTATGTCTCTGACTGAGTTTGCATTACTGTGATTTGACCTCTCTGCTGGCTGAGATAAGCTCATTTTCAACGTCCAATTCAGAAAGTGATAAAAACAGATCCAGCCATAAAATGCATCATTCTTTTTTGTTTTAGACAACATTTCATGCACTGTTAAACATGTTAAAGCAAGTTGCAAGTGAAAATCTATGTCTCTGACTGAGTTTGCATTACTGTGATTTGACCTCTCTGCTGGCTGAGATAAGCTCATTTTCAACGTCCAATTCAGAATGCAATAAAACCAGATCCAGCTATAAAATGCATCATTCTTTTTTGTTTTAGACAACATTTCATGCACTGTTAAACATGTTAAAGCAAGTTGCAAGTGAAAATCTATGTCTCTGACTGAGTTTGCATTACTGTGATTTGACCTCTCTGCTGGCTGAGATAAGCTCATTTTCAACGTCCAATTCAGAATGTAATAAAACCAGATCCAGCTATAAAATGCATCATTCTTTTTTGTTTTAGACAACATTTCATGCACTGTTAAACATGTTAAAGCAAGTTGCAAGTGAAAATCTATGTCTCTGACTGAGTTTGCATTACTGTGATTTGACCTCTCTGCTGGCTGAGATAAGCTCATTTTCAACGTCCAATTCAGAATGTAATAAAACCAGATCCAGCTATAAAATGCATCATTCTTTTTTGTTTTAGACAACATTTCATGCACTGTTAAACATGTTAAAGCAAGTTGCAAGTGAAAATCTATGTCTCTGACTGAGTTTGCATTACTGTGATTTGACCTCTCTGCTGGCCGAGATAAGCTCATTTTCAACGTCCAATTCAGAATGTAATAAAACCAGATCCAGCTATAAAATGCATCATTCTTTTTTGTTTTAGACAACATTTCATGCACTGGTAAACATGTTAAAGCAAGTTGCAAGTGAAAATCTATGTCCATGACTGAGTTTGCATTACTGTGATTTGACCTCTCTGCTGGCTGAGATAAGCTCATTTTCAACGTCCATTTCAGAAAATGATAAAAACAGATCCAGCCATAACATGGATCATTCTTTTTTGTTTTAGACAACATTTCATGCACTGTTAAACATGTTAAAGCAAGTTGCAAGTGAAAATCTATGTCTCTGACTGAGTTTGCATTACTGTGATTTGACCTCTCTGCTGGCTGAGATAAGCTCATTTTCAACGTCCAATTCAGAATGTAATAAAACCAGATCCAGACATAAAATGCATCATTCTTTTTTGATTTAGACAACATTTCATGCACTGTTAAACATGTTAAAGCAAGTTGCAAGTGAAAATCTATGTCTCTGACTGAGTTTGCATTACTGTGATTTGACCTCTCTGCTGGCTGAGATAAGCTCATTTTCAACGTCCATTTCAAAAAGTGATAAAAACAGATCCAGCCATAAAATGGATCATTCTTTTTTGTTTTAGACAACATTTCATGAACTGTTAAACATGTTAAAGCAAGTTGCAAGTGAAAATCTATGTCCCTGACTGAGTTTGCATTACTGTGATTTGACCTCTCTGCTGGCTGAGATAAGCTCATTTTCAACGTCCATTTCAGAAAATGATAAAAACAGATCCAGCCATAACATGGATCATTCTTTTTTGTTTTAGACATTTCATGCACTGTTAAACATGTTAAAGCAAGTTGCAAGTGAAAATCTATGTCTCTGACTGAGTTTGCATTACTGTGATTTGACCTCTCTGCTGGCTGAGATAAGCTCATTTTCAACGTCCAATTCAGAAAGTGATAAAAATAGATCCGGACATAAAATGCATCATTCTTTTTTGTTTTAGACAACATTTCATGCACTGTTAAACATGTTAAAGCAAGTTGCAAGAGAAAACATATGTCTCTGACTGAGTTTGCATTACTGTGATTTGACGTCTCTGCTGGCTGAGATAAGCTCATTTTCAACGTCCAATTCAGAATGTAATAAAACCAGATCCAGCCATAAAATGCATCATTCTTTTTTGTTTTAGACAACATTTCATGCACTGTTAAACATGTTAAAGCAAGTTGCAAGTGAAAATCTATGTCTCTGACTGAGTTTGCATTACTGTGATTTGACCTCTCTGCTGGCTGAGATAAGCTCATTTTCAACGTCCAATTCAGAAAGTGATAAAAATAGATCCTGACATAAAATGCATCATTCTTTTTTTGCTTTAGACAACATTTCATGCACTGTTAAACATGTTAAAGCAAGTTGCAAGAGAAAACATATGTCTCTGACTGAGTTTGCATTACTGTGATTTGACCTCTCTGCTGGCTGAGATAAGCTCATTTTCAACGTCCATATCAGAATGTAATAAAACCAGATCCAGCTATAAAATGCATCATTCTTTTTTGTTTTAGACAACATTTCATGCACTGTTAAACATGTTAAAGCAAGTTGCAAGTGAAAATCTATGTCTCTGACTGAGTTTGCATTACTGTGATTTGACCTCTCTGCTGGCTGAGATAAGCTCATTTTCAACGTCCAATTCAGAAAGTGATAAAAACAGATCCAGCCATAAAATGCATCATTCTTTTTTGTTTTAGACAACATTTCATGCACTGTTAAACATGTTAAAGCAAGTTGCAAGTGAAAATCTATGTCTCTGACTGAGTTTGCATTACTGTGATTTGACCTCTCTGCTGGCTGAGATAAGCTCATTTTCAACGTCCAATTCAGAATGCAATAAAACCAGATCCAGCTATAAAATGCATCATTCTTTTTTGTTTTAGACAACATTTCATGCACTGTTAAACATGTTAAAGCAAGTTGCAAGTGAAAATCTATGTCTCTGACTGAGTTTGCATTACTGTGATTTGACCTCTCTGCTGGCTGAGATAAGCTCATTTTCAACGTCCAATTCAGAATGTAATAAAACCAGATCCAGCTATAAAATGCATCATTCTTTTTTGTTTTAGACAACATTTCATGCACTGTTAAACATGTTAAAGCAAGTTGCAAGTGAAAATCTATGTCTCTGACTGAGTTTGCATTACTGTGATTTGACCTCTCTGCTGGCCGAGATAAGCTCATTTTCAACGTCCAATTCAGAATGTAATAAAACCAGATCCAGCTATAAAATGCATCATTCTTTTTTGTTTTAGACAACATTTCATGCACTGGTAAACATGTTAAAGCAAGTTGCAAGTGAAAATCTATGTCCATGACTGAGTTTGCATTACTGTGATTTGACCTCTCTGCTGGCTGAGATAAGCTCATTTTCAACGTCCATTTCAGAAAATGATAAAAACAGATCCAGCCATAACATGGATCATTCTTTTTTGTTTTAGACAACATTTCATGCACTGTTAAACATGTTAAAGCAAGTTGCAAGTGAAAATCTATGTCTCTGACTGAGTTTGCATTACTGTGATTTGACCTCTCTGCTGGCTGAGATAAGCTCATTTTCAACGTCCAATTCAGAATGTAATAAAACCAGATCCAGACATAAAATGCATCATTCTTTTTTGATTTAGACAACATTTCATGCACTGTTAAACATGTTAAAGCAAGTTGCAAGTGAAAATCTATGTCTCTGACTGAGTTTGCATTACTGTGATTTGACCTCTCTGCTGGCTGAGATAAGCTCATTTTCAACGTCCATTTCAAAAAGTGATAAAAACAGATCCAGCCATAAAATGGATCATTCTTTTTTGTTTTAGACAACATTTCATGAACTGTTAAACATGTTAAAGCAAGTTGCAAGTGAAAATCTATGTCCCTGACTGAGTTTGCATTACTGTGATTTGACCTCTCTGCTGGCTGAGATAAGCTCATTTTCAACGTCCATTTCAGAAAATGATAAAAACAGATCCAGCCATAACATGGATCATTCTTTTTTGTTTTAGACATTTCATGCACTGTTAAACATGTTAAAGCAAGTTGCAAGTGAAAATCTATGTCTCTGACTGAGTTTGCATTACTGTGATTTGACCTCTCTGCTGGCTGAGATAAGCTCATTTTCAACGTCCAATTCAGAAAGTGATAAAAATAGATCCGGACATAAAATGCATCATTCTTTTTTGTTTTAGACAACATTTCATGCACTGTTAAACATGTTAAAGCAAGTTGCAAGAGAAAACATATGTCTCTGACTGAGTTTGCATTACTGTGATTTGACGTCTCTGCTGGCTGAGATAAGCTCATTTTCAACGTCCAATTCAGAATGTAATAAAACCAGATCCAGCCATAAAATGCATCATTCTTTTTTGTTTTAGACAACATTTCATGCACTGTTAAACATGTTAAAGCAAGTTGCAAGTGAAAATCTATGTCTCTGACTGAGTTTGCATTACTGTGATTTGACCTCTCTGCTGGCTGAGATAAGCTCATTTTCAACGTCCAATTCAGAAAGTGATAAAAATAGATCCTGACATAAAATGCATCATTCTTTTTTTGCTTTAGACAACATTTCATGCACTGTTAAACATGTTAAAGCAAGTTGCAAGAGAAAACATATGTCTCTGACTGAGTTTGCATTACTGTGATTTGACCTCTCTGCTGGCTGAGATAAGCTCATTTTCAACGTCCATATCAGAATGTAATAAAACCAGATCCAGCTATAAAATGCATCATTCTTTTTTGTTTTAGACAACATTTCATGCACTGTTAAACATGTTAAAGCAAGTTGCAAGTGAAAATCTATGTCTCTGACTGAGTTTGCATTACTGTGATTTGACCTCTCTGCTGGCTGAGATAAGCTCATTTTCAACGTCCAATTCAGAAAGTGATATAACCAGATCCAGCTATAAAATGCATCATTCTTTTTTGTTTTAGACAACTTTTCATGCACTGTTAAACATGTTAAAGCAAGTTGCCAGTGAAAATCTATGTCTCTGACTGAGTTTGCATTACTGTGATTTGACCTCTCTGCTGGCTGAGATAAGCTCATTTTCAACGTCCAATTCAGAAAGTGATAAAAATAGATCCGGACATAAAATGCATCATTCTTTTTTGTTTTAGACAACATTTCATGCACTGTTAAACATGTTAAAGCAAGTTGCAAGAGAAAACATATGTCTCTGACTGAGTTTGCATTACTGTGATTTGACCTCTCTGCTGGCTGAGATAAGCTCATTTTCAACGTCCAATTCAGAATGTAATAAAACCAGATCCAGCCATAAAATGCATCATTCTTTTTTGTTTTAGACAACATTTCATGCACTGTTAAACATGTTAAAGCAAGTTGCAAGTGAAAATATATGTCTCTGACTGAGTTTGCATTACTGTGATTTGACCTCTCTGCTGGCTGAGATAAGCTCATTTTCAACGTCCAATTCAGAATGTAATAAAACCAGATCCAGCTATAAAATGCATCATTCTTTTTTGTTTTAGACAACATTTCATGCACTGTTAAACATGTTAAAGCAAGTTGCAAGTGAAAATCTATGTCTCTGACTGAGTTTGCATTACTGTGATTTGACCTCTCTGCTGGCTGAGATAAGCTCATTTTCAACGTCCAATTTAGAATGTAATAAAACCAGATCCCGCCATAAAATGCATCATTCTTTTTTGTTTTAGACAACATTTCATGCACTGTTAAACATGTTAAAGCAAGTTGCAAGTGAAAATCTATGTCTCTGACTGAGTTTGCATTACTGTGATTTGACCTCTCTGCTGGCTGAGATAAGCTCATTTTCAACGTCCAATTTAGAATGTAATAAAACCAGATCCAGCTATAAAATGCATCATTCTTTTTTGTTTTAGACAACATTTCATGCACTGTTAAACATGTTAAAGCAAGTTGCAAGTGAAAATATATGTCTCTGACTGAGTTTGCATTACTGTGATTTGACCTCTCTGCTGGCTGAGATAAGCTCATTTTCAACGTCCAATTCAGAATGTAATAAAACCAGATCCAGCTATAAAATGCATCATTCTTTTTTGTTTTAGACAACATTTCATGCACTGTTAAACATGTTAAAGCAAGTTGCAAGTGAAAATCTATGTCTCTGACTGAGTTTGCATTACTGTGATTTGACCTCTCTGCTGGCTGATATAAGCTCATTTTCAACGTCCATTTCAAAAAGTGATAAAAACAGATCCAGACATAAAATGCATCATTCTTTTTTGTTTTAGACAACATTTCATGCACTGTTAAACATGTTAAAGGAAGTTGCAAGTGAAAATCTATGTCTCTGACTGAGTTTGCATTACTGTGATTTGACCTCTCTGCTGGCTGAGATAAGCTCATTTTCAACGTCCAATTCAGAATGTAATAAAACCAGATCCAGCTATAAAATACATCATTCTTTTTTGTTTTAGACAACATTTCATGCACTGTTAAACATGTTAAAGCAAGTTGCAAGAGAAAACATGACTGAGTTTGCATTACTGTGATTTGACCTCTCTGCTGGCTGAGATAAGCTCATTTTCAACGTCCATTTCAGAAAATGATAAAAACAGATCCAGCCATAACATGGATCATTCTTTTTTGTTTTAGACATTTCATGCACTGTTAAACATGTTAAAGCAAGTTGCAAGTGAAAATCTATGTCTCTGACTGAGTTTGCATTACTGTGATTTGACCTCTCTGCTGGCTGAGATAAGCTCATTTTCATCGTCCAATTCAAAAGTGATAAAAACAGATCCAGACATAAAATGCATCATTCTTTTTTGTTTTAGACAACATTTCATGCACTGTTAAACATGATAAAGGAAGTTGCAAGTGAAAATCTATGTCTCTGACTGAGTTTGCATTACTGTGATTTGACCTCTCTGCTGGCTGAGATAAGCTCATTTTCAACGTCCAATTCAGAATGTAATAAAACCAGATCCAGCTATAAAATGCATCATTCTTTTTTGTTTTAGACCACATTTCATGCACTGTTAAACATGTTAAAGCAAGTTGCAAGAGAAAACATATGTCCCTGACTGAGTTTGCATTACTGTGATTTGACCTCTCTGCTGGCTGAGATAAGCTCATTTTCAACGTCCAATTCAGAATGTAATAAAACCAGATCCAGCCATAAAATGCATCATTCTTTTTTGTTTTAGACAACATTTCATGCACTGTTAAACATGTTAAAGCAAGTTGCAAGTGAAAATCTATGTCTCTGACTGAGTTTGCATTACTGTGATTTGACCTCTCTGCTGGCTGAGATAAGCTCATTTTCAACGTCCAATTCAGAAAGTGATAAAAACAGATCCAGCCATAAAATGCATCATTCTTTTTTGTTTTAGACAACATTTCATGCACTGTTAAACATGTTAAAGCAAGTTGCAAGTGAAAATCTATGTCTCTGACTGAGTTTGCATTACTGTGATTTGACCTCTCTGCTGGCTGAGATAAGCTCATTTTCAACGTCCAATTCAGAATGTAATAAAACCAGATCCAGCTATAAAATGCATCATTCTTTTTTGTTTTAGACAACATTTCATGCACTGTTAAACATGTTAAAGCAAGTTGCAAGTGAAAATCTATGTCCCTGACTGAGTTTGCATTACTGTGATTTGACCTCTCTGCTGGCTGAGATAAGCTCATTTTCAACGTCCAATTCAGAAAGTGATAAAAACAGATCCAGCCATAAAATGCATCATTCTTTTTTGTTTTAGACAACATTTCATGCACTGTTAAACATGTTAAAGCAAGTTGCAAGTGAAAATCTATGTCTCTGACTGAGTTTGCATTACTGTGATTTGACCTCTCTGCTGGCTGAGATAAGCTCATTTTCAACGTCCAATTCAGAATGCAATAAAACCAGATCCAGCTATAAAATGCATCATTCTTTTTTGTTTTAGACAACATTTCATGCACTGTTAAACATGTTAAAGCAAGTTGCAAGTGAAAATCTATGTCTCTGACTGAGTTTGCATTACTGTGATTTGACCTCTCTGCTGGCTGAGATAAGCTCATTTTCAGAGTCCAATTCAGAATGTAATAAAACCAGATCCAGCTATAAAATGCATCATTCTTTTTTGTTTTAGACAACATTTCATGCACTGTTAAACATGTTAAAGCAAGTTGCAAGTGAAAATCTATGTCTCTGACTGAGTTTGCATTACTGTGATTTGACCTCTCTGCTGGCTGAGATAAGCTCATTTTCAACGTCCAATTCAGAATGTAATAAAACCAGATCCAGCTATAAAATGCATCATTCTTTTTTGTTTTAGACAACATTTCATGCACTGTTAAACATGTTAAAGCAAGTTGCAAGTGAAAATCTATGTCTCTGACTGAGTTTGCATTACTGTGATTTGACCTCTCTGCTGGCTGAGATAAGCTCATTTTCAACGTCCAATTCAGAATGTAATAAAACCAGATCCAGCTATAAAATGCATCATTCTTTTTTGTTTTAGACAACATTTCATGCACTGTTAAACATGTTAAAGCAAGTTGCAAGTGAAAATCTATGTCTCTGACTGAGTTTGCATTACTGTGATTTGACCTCTCTGCTGGCCGAGATAAGCTCATTTTCAACGTCCAATTCAGAATGTAATAAAACCAGATCCAGCTATAAAATGCATCATTCTTTTTTGTTTTAGACAACATTTCATGCACTGGTAAACATGTTAAAGCAAGTTGCAAGTGAAAATCTATGTCCATGACTGAGTTTGCATTACTGTGATTTGACCTCTCTGCTGGCTGAGATAAGCTCATTTTCAACGTCCATTTCAGAAAATGATAAAAACAGATCCAGCCATAACATGGATCATTCTTTTTTGTTTTAGACAACATTTCATGCACTGTTAAACATGTTAAAGCAAGTTGCAAGTGAAAATCTATGTCTCTGACTGAGTTTGCATTACTGTGATTTGACCTCTCTGCTGGCTGAGATAAGCTCATTTTCAACGTCCAATTCAGAATGTAATAAAACCAGATCCAGACATAAAATGCATCATTCTTTTTTGATTTAGACAACATTTCATGCACTGTTAAACATGTTAAAGCAAGTTGCAAGTGAAAATCTATGTCTCTGACTGAGTTTGCATTACTGTGATTTGACCTCTCTGCTGGCTGAGATAAGCTCATTTTCAACGTCCATTTCAAAAAGTGATAAAAACAGATCCAGCCATAAAATGGATCATTCTTTTTTGTTTTAGACAACATTTCATGAACTGTTAAACATGTTAAAGCAAGTTGCAAGTGAAAATCTATGTCCCTGACTGAGTTTGCATTACTGTGATTTGACCTCTCTGCTGGCTGAGATAAGCTCATTTTCAACGTCCATTTCAGAAAATGATAAAAACAGATCCAGCCATAACATGGATCATTCTTTTTTGTTTTAGACATTTCATGCACTGTTAAACATGTTAAAGCAAGTTGCAAGTGAAAATCTATGTCTCTGACTGAGTTTGCATTACTGTGATTTGACCTCTCTGCTGGCTGAGATAAGCTCATTTTCAACGTCCAATTCAGAAAGTGATAAAAATAGATCCGGACATAAAATGCATCATTCTTTTTTGTTTTAGACAACATTTCATGCACTGTTAAACATGTTAAAGCAAGTTGCAAGAGAAAACATATGTCTCTGACTGAGTTTGCATTACTGTGATTTGACGTCTCTGCTGGCTGAGATAAGCTCATTTTCAACGTCCAATTCAGAATGTAATAAAACCAGATCCAGCCATAAAATGCATCATTCTTTTTTGTTTTAGACAACATTTCATGCACTGTTAAACATGTTAAAGCAAGTTGCAAGTGAAAATCTATGTCTCTGACTGAGTTTGCATTACTGTGATTTGACCTCTCTGCTGGCTGAGATAAGCTCATTTTCAACGTCCAATTCAGAAAGTGATAAAAATAGATCCTGACATAAAATGCATCATTCTTTTTTTGCTTTAGACAACATTTCATGCACTGTTAAACATGTTAAAGCAAGTTGCAAGAGAAAACATATGTCTCTGACTGAGTTTGCATTACTGTGATTTGACCTCTCTGCTGGCTGAGATAAGCTCATTTTCAACGTCCATATCAGAATGTAATAAAACCAGATCCAGCTATAAAATGCATCATTCTTTTTTGTTTTAGACAACATTTCATGCACTGTTAAACATGTTAAAGCAAGTTGCAAGTGAAAATCTATGTCTCTGACTGAGTTTGCATTACTGTGATTTGACCTCTCTGCTGGCTGAGATAAGCTCATTTTCAACGTCCAATTCAGAAAGTGATAAAAACAGATCCAGCCATAAAATGCATCATTCTTTTTTGTTTTAGACAACATTTCATGCACTGTTAAACATGTTAAAGCAAGTTGCAAGTGAAAATCTATGTCTCTGACTGAGTTTGCATTACTGTGATTTGACCTCTCTGCTGGCTGAGATAAGCTCATTTTCAACGTCCAATTCAGAATGCAATAAAACCAGATCCAGCTATAAAATGCATCATTCTTTTTTGTTTTAGACAACATTTCATGCACTGTTAAACATGTTAAAGCAAGTTGCAAGTGAAAATCTATGTCTCTGACTGAGTTTGCATTACTGTGATTTGACCTCTCTGCTGGCTGAGATAAGCTCATTTTCAACGTCCAATTCAGAATGTAATAAAACCAGATCCAGCTATAAAATGCATCATTCTTTTTTGTTTTAGACAACATTTCATGCACTGTTAAACATGTTAAAGCAAGTTGCAAGTGAAAATCTATGTCTCTGACTGAGTTTGCATTACTGTGATTTGACCTCTCTGCTGGCCGAGATAAGCTCATTTTCAACGTCCAATTCAGAATGTAATAAAACCAGATCCAGCTATAAAATGCATCATTCTTTTTTGTTTTAGACAACATTTCATGCACTGGTAAACATGTTAAAGCAAGTTGCAAGTGAAAATCTATGTCCATGACTGAGTTTGCATTACTGTGATTTGACCTCTCTGCTGGCTGAGATAAGCTCATTTTCAACGTCCATTTCAGAAAATGATAAAAACAGATCCAGCCATAACATGGATCATTCTTTTTTGTTTTAGACAACATTTCATGCACTGTTAAACATGTTAAAGCAAGTTGCAAGTGAAAATCTATGTCTCTGACTCAGTTTGCATTACTGTGATTTGACCTCTCTGCTGGCTGAGATAAGCTCATTTTCAACGTCCAATTCAGAATGTAATAAAACCAGATCCAGACATAAAATGCATCATTCTTTTTTGATTTAGACAACATTTCATGCACTGTTAAACATGTTAAAGCAAGTTGCAAGTGAAAATCTATGTCTCTGACTGAGTTTGCATTACTGTGATTTGACCTCTCTGCTGGCTGAGATAAGCTCATTTTCAACGTCCATTTCAAAAAGTGATAAAAACAGATCCAGCCATAAAATGGATCATTCTTTTTTGTTTTAGACAACATTTCATGAACTGTTAAACATGTTAAAGCAAGTTGCAAGTGAAAATCTATGTCCCTGACTGAGTTTGCATTACTGTGATTTGACCTCTCTGCTGGCTGAGATAAGCTCATTTTCAACGTCCATTTCAGAAAATGATAAAAACAGATCCAGCCATAACATGGATCATTCTTTTTTGTTTTAGACATTTCATGCACTGTTAAACATGTTAAAGCAAGTTGCAAGTGAAAATCTATGTCTCTGACTGAGTTTGCATTACTGTGATTTGACCTCTCTGCTGGCTGAGATAAGCTCATTTTCAACGTCCAATTCAGAAAGTGATAAAAATAGATCCGGACATAAAATGCATCATTCTTTTTTGTTTTAGACAACATTTCATGCACTGTTAAACATGTTAAAGCAAGTTGCAAGAGAAAACATATGTCTCTGACTGAGTTTGCATTACTGTGATTTGACGTCTCTGCTGGCTGAGATAAGCTCATTTTCAACGTCCAATTCAGAATGTAATAAAACCAGATCCAGCCATAAAATGCATCATTCTTTTTTGTTTTAGACAACATTTCATGCACTGTTAAACATGTTAAAGCAAGTTGCAAGTGAAAATCTATGTCTCTGACTGAGTTTGCATTACTGTGATTTGACCTCTCTGCTGGCTGAGATAAGCTCATTTTCAACGTCCAATTCAGAAAGTGATAAAAATAGATCCTGACATAAAATGCATCATTCTTTTTTTGCTTTAGACAACATTTCATGCACTGTTAAACATGTTAAAGCAAGTTGCAAGAGAAAACATATGTCTCTGACTGAGTTTGCATTACTGTGATTTGACCTCTCTGCTGGCTGAGATAAGCTCATTTTCAACGTCCATATCAGAATGTAATAAAACCAGATCCAGCTATAAAATGCATCATTCTTTTTTGTTTTAGACAACATTTCATGCACTGTTAAACATGTTAAAGCAAGTTGCAAGTGAAAATCTATGTCTCTGACTGAGTTTGCATTACTGTGATTTGACCTCTCTGCTGGCTGAGATAAGCTCATTTTCAACGTCCAATTCAGAAAGTGATATAACCAGATCCAGCTATAAAATGCATCATTCTTTTTTGTTTTAGACAACTTTTCATGCACTGTTAAACATGTTAAAGCAAGTTGCCAGTGAAAATCTATGTCTCTGACTGAGTTTGCATTACTGTGATTTGACCTCTCTGCTGGCTGAGATAAGCTCATTTTCAACGTCCAATTCAGAAAGTGATAAAAATAGATCCGGACATAAAATGCATCATTCTTTTTTGTTTTAGACAACATTTCATGCACTGTTAAACATGTTAAAGCAAGTTGCAAGAGAAAACATATGTCTCTGACTGAGTTTGCATTACTGTGATTTGACCTCTCTGCTGGCTGAGATAAGCTCATTTTCAACGTCCAATTCAGAATGTAATAAAACCAGATCCAGCCATAAAATGCATCATTCTTTTTTGTTTTAGACAACATTTCATGCACTGTTAAACATGTTAAAGCAAGTTGCAAGTGAAAATATATGTCTCTGACTGAGTTTGCATTACTGTGATTTGACCTCTCTGCTGGCTGAGATAAGCTCATTTTCAACGTCCAATTCAGAATGTAATAAAACCAGATCCAGCTATAAAATGCATCATTCTTTTTTGTTTTAGACAACATTTCATGCACTGTTAAACATGTTAAAGCAAGTTGCAAGTGAAAATCTATGTCTCTGACTGAGTTTGCATTACTGTGATTTGACCTCTCTGCTGGCTGAGATAAGCTCATTTTCAACGTCCAATTTAGAATGTAATAAAACCAGATCCCGCCATAAAATGCATCATTCTTTTTTGTTTTAGACAACATTTCATGCACTGTTAAACATGTTAAAGCAAGTTGCAAGTGAAAATCTATGTCTCTGACTGAGTTTGCATTACTGTGATTTGACCTCTCTGCTGGCTGAGATAAGCTCATTTTCAACGTCCAATTTAGAATGTAATAAAACCAGATCCAGCTATAAAATGCATCATTCTTTTTTGTTTTAGACAACATTTCATGCACTGTTAAACATGTTAAAGCAAGTTGCAAGTGAAAATATATGTCTCTGACTGAGTTTGCATTACTGTGATTTGACCTCTCTGCTGGCTGAGATAAGCTCATTTTCAACGTCCAATTCAGAATGTAATAAAACCAGATCCAGCTATAAAATGCATCATTCTTTTTTGTTTTAGACAACATTTCATGCACTGTTAAACATGTTAAAGCAAGTTGCAAGTGAAAATCTATGTCTCTGACTGAGTTTGCATTACTGTGATTTGACCTCTCTGCTGGCTGATATAAGCTCATTTTCAACGTCCATTTCAAAAAGTGATAAAAACAGATCCAGACATAAAATGCATCATTCTTTTTTGTTTTAGACAACATTTCATGCACTGTTAAACATGTTAAAGGAAGTTGCAAGTGAAAATCTATGTCTCTGACTGAGTTTGCATTACTGTGATTTGACCTCTCTGCTGGCTGAGATAAGCTCATTTTCAACGTCCAATTCAGAATGTAATAAAACCAGATCCAGCTATAAAATACATCATTCTTTTTTGTTTTAGACAACATTTCATGCACTGTTAAACATGTTAAAGCAAGTTGCAAGAGAAAACATGACTGAGTTTGCATTACTGTGATTTGACCTCTCTGCTGGCTGAGATAAGCTCATTTTCAACGTCCATTTCAGAAAATGATAAAAACAGATCCAGCCATAACATGGATCATTCTTTTTTGTTTTAGACATTTCATGCACTGTTAAACATGTTAAAGCAAGTTGCAAGTGAAAATCTATGTCTCTGACTGAGTTTGCATTACTGTGATTTGACCTCTCTGCTGGCTGAGATAAGCTCATTTTCATCGTCCAATTCAAAAGTGATAAAAACAGATCCAGACATAAAATGCATCATTCTTTTTTGTTTTAGACAACATTTCATGCACTGTTAAACATGATAAAGGAAGTTGCAAGTGAAAATCTATGTCTCTGACTGAGTTTGCATTACTGTGATTTGACCTCTCTGCTGGCTGAGATAAGCTCATTTTCAACGTCCAATTCAGAATGTAATAAAACCAGATCCAGCTATAAAATGCATCATTCTTTTTTGTTTTAGACCACATTTCATGCACTGTTAAACATGTTAAAGCAAGTTGCAAGAGAAAACATATGTCCCTGACTGAGTTTGCATTACTGTGATTTGACCTCTCTGCTGGCTGAGATAAGCTCATTTTCAACGTCCAATTCAGAATGTAATAAAACCAGATCCAGCCATAAAATGCATCATTCTTTTTTGTTTTAGACAACATTTCATGCACTGTTAAACATGTTAAAGCAAGTTGCAAGTGAAAATCTATGTCTCTGACTGAGTTTGCATTACTGTGATTTGACCTCTCTGCTGGCTGAGATAAGCTCATTTTCAACGTCCAATTCAGAAAGTGATAAAAACAGATCCAGCCATAAAATGCATCATTCTTTTTTGTTTTAGACAACATTTCATGCACTGTTAAACATGTTAAAGCAAGTTGCAAGTGAAAATCTATGTCTCTGACTGAGTTTGCATTACTGTGATTTGACCTCTCTGCTGGCTGAGATAAGCTCATTTTCAACGTCCAATTCAGAATGTAATAAAACCAGATCCAGCTATAAAATGCATCATTCTTTTTTGTTTTAGACAACATTTCATGCACTGTTAAACATGTTAAAGCAAGTTGCAAGTGAAAATCTATGTCCCTGACTGAGTTTGCATTACTGTGATTTGACCTCTCTGCTGGCTGAGATAAGCTCATTTTCAACGTCCAATTCAGAAAGTGATAAAAACAGATCCAGCCATAAAATGCATCATTCTTTTTTGTTTTAGACAACATTTCATGCACTGTTAAACATGTTAAAGCAAGTTGCAAGTGAAAATCTATGTCTCTGACTGAGTTTGCATTACTGTGATTTGACCTCTCTGCTGGCTGAGATAAGCTCATTTTCAACGTCCAATTCAGAATGCAATAAAACCAGATCCAGCTATAAAATGCATCATTCTTTTTTGTTTTAGACAACATTTCATGCACTGTTAAACATGTTAAAGCAAGTTGCAAGTGAAAATCTATGTCTCTGACTGAGTTTGCATTACTGTGATTTGACCTCTCTGCTGGCTGAGATAAGCTCATTTTCAGAGTCCAATTCAGAATGTAATAAAACCAGATCCAGCTATAAAATGCATCATTCTTTTTTGTTTTAGACAACATTTCATGCACTGTTAAACATGTTAAAGCAAGTTGCAAGTGAAAATCTATGTCTCTGACTGAGTTTGCATTACTGTGATTTGACCTCTCTGCTGGCTGAGATAAGCTCATTTTCAACGTCCAATTCAGAATGTAATAAAACCAGATCCAGCTATAAAATGCATCATTCTTTTTTGTTTTAGACAACATTTCATGCACTGTTAAACATGTTAAAGCAAGTTGCAAGTGAAAATCTATGTCTCTGACTGAGTTTGCATTACTGTGATTTGACCTCTCTGCTGGCCGAGATAAGCTCATTTTCAACGTCCAATTCAGAATGTAATAAAACCAGATCCAGCTATAAAATGCATCATTCTTTTTTGTTTTAGACAACATTTCATGCACTGGTAAACATGTTAAAGCAAGTTGCAAGTAAAAATCTATGTCCATGACTGAGTTTGCATTACTGTGATTTGACCTCTCTGCTGGCTGAGATAAGCTCATTTTCAACGTCCATTTCAGAAAATGATAAAAACAGATCCAGCCATAACATGGATCATTCTTTTTTGTTTTAGACAACATTTCATGCACTGTTAAACATGTTAAAGCAAGTTGCAAGTGAAAATCTTTGTCTCTGACTGAGTTTGCATTACTGTGATTTGACCTCTCTGCTGGCTGAGATAAGCTCATTTTCAACGTCCAATTCAGAATGTAATAAAACCAGATCCAGACATAAAATGCATCATTCTCTTTTGATTTAGACAACATTTCATGCACTGTTAAACATGTTAAAGCAAGTTGCAAGTGAAAATCTATGTCTCTGACTGAGTTTGCATTACTGTGATTTGACCTCTCTGCTGGCTGAGATAAGCTCATTTTCAACGTCCATTTCAAAAAGTGATAAAAACAGATCCAGCCATAAAATGGATCATTCTTTTTTGTTTTAGACAACATTTCATGAACTGTTAAACATGTTAAAGCAAGTTGCAAGTGAAAATCTATGTCCCTGACTGAGTTTGCATTACTGTGATTTGACCTCTCTGCTGGCTGAGATAAGCTCATTTTCAACGTCCATTTCAGAAAATGATAAAAACAGATCCAGCCATAACATGGATCATTCTTTTTTGTTTTAGACATTTCATGCACTGTTAAACATGTTAAAGCAAGTTGCAAGTGAAAATCTATGTCTCTGACTGAGTTTGCATTACTGTGATTTGACCTCTCTGCTGGCTGAGATAAGCTCATTTTCAACGTCCAATTCAGAAAGTGATAAAAATAGATCCGGACATAAAATGCATCATTCTTTTTTGTTTTAGACAACATTTCATGCACTGTTAAACATGTTAAAGCAAGTTGCAAGAGAAAACATATGTCTCTGACTGAGTTTGCATTACTGTGATTTGACGTCTCTGCTGGCTGAGATAAGCTCATTTTCAACGTCCAATTCAGAATGCAATAAAACCAGATCCAGCCATAAAATGCATCATTCTTTTTTGTTTTAGACAACATTTCATGCACTGTTAAACATGTTAAAGCAAGTTGCAAGTGAAAATCTATGTCTCTGACTGAGTTTGCATTACTGTGATTTGACCTCTCTGCTGGCTGAGATAAGCTCATTTTCAACGTCCAATTCAGAAAGTGATAAAAATAGATCCTGACATAAAATGCATCATTCTTTTTTTGCTTTAGACAACATTTCATGCACTGTTAAACATGTTAAAGCAAGTTGCAAGAGAAAACATATGTCTCTGACTGAGTTTGCATTACTGTGATTTGACCTCTCTGCTGGCTGAGATAAGCTCATTTTCAACGTCCATATCAGAATGTAATAAAACCAGATCCAGCTATAAAATGCATCATTCTTTTTTGTTTTAGACAACATTTCATGCACTGTTAAACATGTTAAAGCAAGTTGCAAGTGAAAATCTATGTCTCTGACTGAGTTTGCATTACTGTGATTTGACCTCTCTGCTGGCTGAGATAAGCTCATTTTCAACGTCCAATTCAGAAAGTGATATAACCAGATCCAGCTATAAAATGCATCATTCTTTTTTGTTTTAGACAACTTTTCATGCACTGTTAAACATGTTAAAGCAAGTTGCCAGTGAAAATCTATGTCTCTGACTGAGTTTGCATTACTGTGATTTGACCTCTCTGCTGGCTGAGATAAGCTCATTTTCAACGTCCAATTCAGAAAGTGATAAAAATAGATCCGGACATAAAATGCATCATTCTTTTTTGTTTTAGACAACATTTCATGCACTGTTAAACATGTTAAAGCAAGTTGCAAGAGAAAACATATGTCTCTGACTGAGTTTGCATTACTGTGATTTGACCTCTCTGCTGGCTGAGATAAGCTCATTTTCAACGTCCAATTCAGAATGTAATAAAACCAGATCCAGCCATAAAATGCATCATTCTTTTTTGTTTTAGACAACATTTCATGCACTGTTAAACATGTTAAAGCAAGTTGCAAGTGAAAATATATGTCTCTGACTGAGTTTGCATTACTGTGATTTGACCTCTCTGCTGGCTGAGATAAGCTCATTTTCAACGTCCAATTCAGAATGTAATAAAACCAGATCCAGCTATAAAATGCATCATTCTTTTTTGTTTTAGACAACATTTCATGCACTGTTAAACATGTTAAAGCAAGTTGCAAGTGAAAATCTATGTCTCTGACTGAGTTTGCATTACTGTGATTTGACCTCTCTGCTGGCTGAGATAAGCTCATTTTCAACGTCCAATTTAGAATGTAATAAAACCAGATCCCGCTATAAAATGCATCATTCTTTTTTGTTTTAGACAACATTTCATGCACTGTTAAACATGTTAAAGCAAGTTGCAAGTGAAAATATATGTCTCTGACTGAGTTTGCATTACTGTGATTTGACCTCTCTGCTGGCTGAGATAAGCTCATTTTCAACGTCCAATTCAGAATGTAATAAAACCAGATCCAGCTATAAAATGCATCATTCTTTTTTGTTTTAGACAACATTTCATGCACTGTTAAACATGTTAAAGCAAGTTGCAAGTGAAAATCTATGTCTCTGACTGAGTTTGCATTACTGTGATTTGACCTCTCTGCTGGCTGATATAAGCTCATTTTCAACGTCCATTTCAAAAAGTGATAAAAACAGATCCAGACATAAAATGCATCATTCTTTTTTGTTTTAGACAACATTTCATGCACTGTTAAACATGTTAAAGGAAGTTGCAAGTGAAAATCTAT
Organism: Danio rerio; assembly: GCF_052040795.2. Lineage (NCBI taxonomy): Eukaryota > Metazoa > Chordata > Actinopteri > Cypriniformes > Danionidae > Danio > Danio rerio. Next base: position 61,599,590 of record NC_141027.1, read on the forward strand.
GTCTCTGACTGAGTTTGCATTACTGTGATTTGACCTCTCTGCTGGCTGAGATAAGCTCATTTTCAACGTCCAATTCAGAATGTAATAAAACCAGATCCAGCTATAAAATGCATCATTCTTTTTTGTTTTAGACAACATTTCATGCACTGTTAAACATGTTAAAGCAAGTTGCAAGAGAAAACATGACTGAGTTTGCATTACTGTGATTTGACCTCTCTGCTGGCTGAGATAAGCTCATTTTCAACGTCCAATTCAGAAAGTGATAAAAACAGATCCAGCCATAAAATGGATCATTCTTTTTTGTTTTAGACAACATTTCACGCACTGTTAAACATGTTAAAGCAAGTTGCAAGTGAAAATCTATGTCTCTGACTGAGTTTGCATTACTGTGATTTGACCTCTCTGCTGGCTGAGATAAGCTCATTTTCAACGTCCAATTCAGAAAGTGATAAAAACAGATCCAGCCATAAAATGGATCATTCTTTTTTGTTTTAGACAACATTTCACGCACTGTTAAACATGTTAAAGCAAGTTGCAAGTGAAAATCTATGTCTCTGACTGAGTTTGCATTACTGTGATTTGACCTCTCTGCTGGCTGAGATAAGCTCATTTTCAACGTCCAATTCAGAATGTAATAAAACCAGATCCAGCTATAAAATGCATCATTCTTTTTTGTTTTAGACAACATTTCATGCACTGTTAAACATGTTAAAGCAAGTTGCAAGTGAAAATCTATGTCTCTGACTGAGTTTGCATTACTGTGATTTGACCTCTCTGCTGGCTGAGATAAGCTCATTTTCAACGTCCAATTCAGAAAGTGATAAAAATAGATCCGGACATAAAATGCATCATTCTTTTTTGTTTTAGACAACATTTCATGCACTGTTAAACATGTTAAAGCAAGTTGCAAGAGAAAACATATGTCTCTGACTGAGTTTGCATTACTGTGATTTGACCTCTCTGCTGGCTGAGATAAGCTCATTTTCAACGTCCAATTCAGAATGTAATAAAACCAGATCCAGCCATAAAATGCATCATTCTTTTTTGTTTTAGACAACATTTCATGCACTGTTAAACATGTTAAAGCAAGTTGCAAGTGAAAATATATGTCTCTGACTGAGTTTGCATTACTGTGATTTGACCTCTCTGCTGGCTGAGATAAGCTCATTTTCAACGTCCAATTCAGAAAGTCATAAAAACAGATCCAGCCATAAAATGCATCATTCTTTTTTGTTTTAGACAACATTTCATGCACTGTTAAACATGTTAAAGCAAGTTGCAAGTGAAAATCTATGTCTCTGACTGAGTTTGCATTACTGTGATTTGACCTCTCTGCTGGCTGAGATAAGCTCATTTTCAACGTCCAATTCAGAATGTAATAAAACCAGATCCAGCTATAAAATGCATCATTCTTTTTTGTTTTAGACAACATTTCATGCACTGTTAAACATGTTAAAGCAAGTTGCAAGTGAAAATCTATGTCCCTGACTGAGTTTGCATTACTGTGATTTGACCTCTCTGCTGGCTGAGATAAGCTCATTTTCAACGTCCAATTCAGAAAGTGATAAAAACAGATCCAGCCATAAAATGGATCATTCTTTTTTGTTTTAGACAACATTTCATGCACTGTTAAACATGTTAAAGCAAGTTGCAAGTGAAAATCTATGTCTCTGACTGAGTTTGCATTACTGTGATTTGACCTCTCTGCTGGCTGAGATAAGCTCATTTTCAACGTCCAATTCAGAAAGTGATAAAAACAGATCCAGCCATAAAATGCATCATTCTTTTTTGTTTTAGACAACATTTCATGCACTGTTAAACATGTTAAAGCAAGTTGCAAGTGAAAATCTATGTCTCTGACTGAGTTTGCATTACTGTGATTTGACCTCTCTGCTGGCTGAGATAAGCTCATTTTCAACGTCCAATTCAGAATGTAATAAAACCAGATCCAGCCATAAAATGCATCATTCTTTTTTGTTTTAGACAACATTTCATACACTGTTAAACATGTTAAAGCAAGTTGCAAGTGAAAATCTATGTCTCTGACTGAGTTTGCATTACTGTGATTTGACCTCTCTGCTGGCTGAGATAAGCTCATTTTCAACGTCCAATACAGAAAGTGATAAAAATAGATCCGGACATAAAATGCATCATTCTTTTTTGTTTTAGACAACATTTCATGCACTGTTAAACATGTTAAAGCAAGTTGCAAGAGAAAACATATTTCTCTGACTGAGTTTGCATTACTGTGATTTGACCTCTCTGCTGGCTGAGATAAGCTCATTTTCAACGTCCAATTCAGAAAGTGATAAAAACAGATCCAGCCATAAAATGGATCATTCTTTTTTGTTTTAGACAACATTTCATGCACTGTTAAACATGTTAAAGCAAGTTGCAAGTGAAAATCTATGTCTCTGACTGAGTTTGCATTACTGTGATTTGACCTCTCTGCTGGCTGAGATAAGCTCATTTTCAACGTCCAATTCAGAATGTAATAAAACCAGATCCAGCTATAAAATGCATCATTCTTTTTTGTTTTAGACAACATTTCATACACTGTTAAACATGTTAAAGCAAGTTGCAAGTGAAAATCTATGTCTCTGACTGAGTTTGCATTACTGTGATTTGACCTCTCTGCTGGCTGAGATAAGCTCATTTTCAACGTCCAATTCAGAAAGTGATAAAAACAGATCCAGCCATAAAATGCATCATTCTTTTTTGTTTTAGACAACATTTCCTGAACTGTTAAACATGTTAAAGCAAGTTGCAAGTGAAAATCTATGTCCCTGACTGAGTTTGCATTACTGTGATTTGACCTCTCTGCTGGCTGAGATAAGCTCATTTTCAACGTCCAATTCAGAAAGTGATAAAAACAGATCCAGCCATAAAATGGATCATTCTTTTTTGTTTTAGACAACATTTCATGCACTGTTAAACATGTTAAAGCAAGTTGCAAGTGAAAATCTATGTCTCTGACTGAGTTTGCATTACTGTGATTTGACCTCTCTGCTGGCTGAGATAAGCTCATTTTCAACGTCCAATTCAGAATGTAATAAAACCAGATCCAGCTATAAAATGCATCATTCTTTTTTGTTTTAGACAACATTTCATGCACTGTTAAACATGTTAAAGCAAGTTGCAAGTGAAAATCTATGTCTCTGACTGAGTTTGCATTACTGTGATTTGACCTCTCTGCTGGCTGAGATAAGCTTATTTTCAACGTCCAATTCAGAAAGTGATAAAAATAGATCCGGACATAAAATGCATCATTCTTTTTTGTTTTAGACAACATTTCATGCACTGTTAAACATGTTAAAGCAAGTTGCAAGAGAAAACATATGTCTCTGACTGAGTTTGCATCACTGTGATTTGACCTCTCTGCTGGCTGAGATAAGCTCATTTTCAACGTCCAATTCAGAATGTAATAAAACCAGATCCAGCCATAAAATGCATCATTCTTTTTTGTTTTAGACAACATTTCATGCACTGTTAAACATGTTAAAGCAAGTTGCAAGTGAAAATATATGTCTCTGACTGAGTTTGCATTACTGTGATTTGACCTCTCTGCTGGCTGAGATAAGCTCATTTTCAACGTCCAATTCAGAAAGTCATAAAAACAGATCCAGCCATAAAATGCATCATTCTTTTTTGTTTTAGACAACATTTCATGCACTGTTAAACATGTTAAAGCAAGTTGCAAGTGAAAATCTATGTCTCTGACTGAGTTTGCATTACTGTGATTTGACCTCTCTGCTGGCTGAGATAAGCTCATTTTCAACGTCCAATTCAGAATGTAATAAAACCAGATCCAGCTATAAAATGCATCATTCTTTTTTGTTTTAGACAACATTTCATGCACTGTTAAACATGTTAAAGCAAGTTGCAAGTGAAAATCTATGTCCCTGACTGAGTTTGCATTACTGTGATTTGACCTCTCTGCTGGCTGAGATAAGCTCATTTTCAACGTCCAATTCAGAAAGTGATAAAAACAGATCCAGCCATAAAATGGATCATTCTTTTTTGTTTTAGACAACATTTCATGCACTGTTAAACATGTTAAAGCAAGTTGCAAGTGAAAATCTATGTCTCTGACTGAGTTTGCATTACTGTGATTTGACCTCTCTGCTGGCTGAGATAAGCTCATTTTCAACGTCCAATTCAGAATGTAATAAAACCAGATCCAGCTATAAAATGCATCATTCTTTTTTGTTTTAGACAACATTTCATACACTGTTAAACATGTTAAAGCAAGTTGCAAGTGAAAATCTATGTCTCTGACTGAGTTTGCATTACTGTGATTTGACCTCTCTGCTGGCTGAGATAAGCTCATTTTCAACGTCCAATTCAGAAAGAGATAAAAACAGATCCAGCCATAAAATGCATCATTCTTTTTTGTTTTAGACAACATTTCATGCACTGTTAAACATGTTAAAGCAAGTTGCAAGTGAAAATCTATGTCTCTGACTGAGTTTGCATTACTGTGATTTGACCTCTCTGCTGGCTGAGATAAGCTCATTTTCAACGTCCAATTCAGAATGTAATAAAACCAGATCCAGCTATAAAATGCATCATTCTTTTTTGTTTTAGACAACATTTCATGCACTGTTAAACATGTTAAAGCAAGTTGCAAGTGAAAATCTATGTCTCTGACTGAGTTTGCATTACTGTGATTTGACCTCTCTGCTGGCTGAGATAAGCTCATTTTCAACGTCCAATTCAGAAAGTCATAAAAACAGATCCAGCCATAAAATGCATCATTCTTTTTTGTTTTAGACAACATTTCATGCACTGTTAAACATGTTAAAGCAAGTTGCAAGTGAAAATCTATGTCTCTGACTGAGTTTGCATTACTGTGATTTGACCTCTCTGCTGGCTGAGATAAGCTCATTTTCAACGTCCAATTCAGAATGTAATAAAACCAGATCCAGCTATAAAATGCATCATTCTTTTTTGTTTTAGACAACATTTCATGCACTGTTAAACATGTTAAAGCAAGTTGCAAGTGAAAATCTATGTCTCTGACTGAGTTTGCATTACTGTGATTTGACCTCTCTGCTGGCTGAGATAAGCTCATTTTCAACGTCCAATTCAGAATGTAATAAAACCAGATCCAGCTATAAAATGCATCATTCTTTTTTGTTTTAGACAACATTTCATGCACTGTTAAACATGTTAAAGCAAGTTGCAAGTGAAAATCTATGTCTCTGACTGAGTTTGCATTACTGTGATTTGACCTCTCTGCTGGCTGAGATAAGCTCATTTTCAACGTCCAATTCAGAATGTAATAAAACCAGATCCAGCTATAAAATGCATCATTCTTTTTTGTTTTAGACAACATTTCATGCACTGGTAAACATGTTAAAGCAAGTTGCAAGTGAAAATCTATGTCCCTGACTGAGTTTGCATTACTGTGATTTGACCTCTCTGCTGGCTGAGATAAGCTCATTTTCAATGTCCATTTCAGAAAATGATAAAAACTGATCCAGCCATAACATGGATCATTCTTTTTTGTTTTAGACAACATTTCATGCACTGTTAAACATGTTAAAGCAAGTTGCAAGTGAAAATCTATGTCTCTGACTGAGTTTGCATTACTGTGATTTGACCTCTCTGCTGGCTGAGATAAGCTCATTTTCAACGTCCAATTCAGAATGTAATAAAACCAGATCCAGCTATAAAATGCATCATTCTTTTTTGTTTTAGACAACATTTCATGCACTGTTAAACATGTTAAAGCAAGTTGCAAGAGAAAACATATGTCTCTGACTGAGTTTGCATTACTGTGATTTGACCTCTCTGCTGGCTGAGATAAGCTCATTTTCAACGTCCAATTCAGAATGTAATAAAACCAGATCCAGCCATAAAATGCATCATTCTTTTTTGTTTTAGACAACATTTCATGCACTGTTAAACATGTTAAAGCAAGTTGCAAGTGAAAATATATGTGTCTGACTGAGTTTGCATTACTGTGATTTGACCTCTCTGCTGGCTGAGATAAGCTCATTTTCAACGTCCAATTCAGAAAGTCATAAAAACAGATCCAGCCATAAAATGCATCATTCTTTTTTGTTTTAGACAACATTTCATGCACTGTTAAACATGTTAAAGCAAGTTGCAAGTGAAAATCTATGTCTCTGACTGAGTTTGCATTACTGTGATTTGACCTCTCTGCTGGCTGAGATAAGCTCATTTTCAACGTCCAATTCAGAATGTAATAAAACCAGATCCAGCTATAAAATGCATCATTCTTTTTTGTTTTAGACAACATTTCATGCACTGTTAAACATGTTAAAGCAAGTTGCAAGTGAAAATCTATGTCCCTGACTGAGTTTGCATTACTGTGATTTGACCTCTCTGCTGGCTGAGATAAGCTCATTTTCAACGTCCAATTCAGAAAGTGATAAAAACAGATCCAATCATAAAATGGATCATTCTTTTTTGTTTTAGACAACAATTCATGCACTGTTAAACATGTTAAAGCAAGTTGCAAGTGAAAATCTATGTCTCTGACTGAGTTTGCATTACTGTGATTTGACCTCTCTGCTGGCTGAGATAAGCTCATTTTCAACGTCCAATTCAGAATGTAATAAAACCAGATCCAGCTATAAAATGCATCATTCTTTTTTGTTTTAGACAACATTTCATACACTGTTAAACATGTTAAAGCAAGTTGCAAGTGAAAATCTATGTCTCTGACTGAGTTTGCATTACTGTGATTTGACCTCTCTGCTGGCTGAGATAAGCTCATTTTCAACGTCCAATACAGAAAGTGATAAAAATAGATCCGGACATAAAATGCATCATTCTTTTTTGTTTTAGACAACATTTCATGCACTGTTAAACATGTTAAAGCAAGTTGCAAGAGAAAACATATGTCTCTGACTGAGTTTGCATTACTGTGATTTGACCTCTCTGCTGGCTGAGATAAGCTCATTTTCAACGTCCAATTCAGAATGTAATAAAACCAGATCCAGCCATAAAATGCATCATTCTTTTTTGTTTTAGACAACATTTCACGCACTGTTAAACATGTTAAAGCAAGTTGCAAGTGAAAATCTATGTCTCTGACTGAGTTTGCATTACTGTGATTTGACCTCTCTGCTGGCTGAGATAAGCTCATTTTCAACGTCCAATTCAGAAAGTGATAAAAACAGATCCAGCCATAAAATGGATCATTCTTTTTTGTTTTAGACAACATTTCACGCACTGTTAAACATGTTAAAGCAAGTTGCAAGTGAAAATCTATGTCTCTGACTGAGTTTGCATTACTGTGATTTGACCTCTCTGCTGGCTGAGATAAGCTCATTTTCAACGTCCAATTCAGAATGTAATAAAACCAGATCCAGCTATAAAATGAATCATTCTTTTTTGTTTTAGACAACATTTCATGCACTGTTAAACATGTTAAAGCAAGTTGCAAGTGAAAATCTATGTCTCTGACTGAGTTTGCATTACTGTGATTTGACCTCTCTGCTGGCTGAGATAAGCTCATTTTCAACGTCCAATTCAGAAAGTGATAAAAAGAGATCCGGACATAAAATGCATCATTCTTTTTTGTTTTAGACAACATTTCATGCACTGTTAAACATGTTAAAGCAAGTTGCAAGAGAAAACATATGTCTCTGACTGAGTTTGCATTACTGTGATTTGACCTCTCTGCTGGCTGAGATAAGCTCATTTTCAACGTCCAATTCAGAATGTAATAAAACCAGATCCAGCCATAAAATGCATCATTCTTTTTTGTTTTAGACAACATTTCATGCACTGTTAAACATGTTAAAGCAAGTTGCAAGTGAAAATCTATGTCCCTGACTGAGTTTGCATTACTGTGATTTGACCTCTCTGCTGGCTGAGATAAGCTCATTTTCAACGTCCAATTCAGAATGTAATAAAACCAGATCCAGCTATAAAATGCATCATTCTTTTTTGTTTTAGACAACATTTCATGCACTGTTAAACATGTTAAAGCAAGTTGCAAGTGAAAATCTATGTCTCTGACTGAGTTTGCATTACTGTGATTTGACCTCTCTGCTGGCTGAGATAAGCTCATTTTCAACGTCCAATTCAGAATGTAATAAAACCAGATCCAGCTATAAAATGCATCATTCTTTTTTGTTTTAGACAACATTTCATGCACTGTTAAACATGTTAAAGCAAGTTGCAAGTGAAAATCTATGTCCCTGACTGAGTTTGCATTACTGTGATTTGACCTCTCTGCTGGCTGAGATAAGCTCATTTTCAACGTCCAATTCAGAAAGTGATAAAAACAGATCCAGCCATAAAATGGATCATTCTTTTTTGTTTTAGACAACATTTCATGCACTGTTAAACATGTTAAAGCAAGTTGCAAGTGAAAATCTATGTCTCTGACTGAGTTTGCATTACTGTGATTTGACCTCTCTGCTGGCTGAGATAAGCTCATTTTCAACGTCCAATTCAGAATGTAATAAAACCAGATCCAGCTATAAAATGCATCATTCTTTTTTGTTTTAGACAACATTTCATGCACTGTTAAACATGTTAAAGCAAGTTGCAAGTGAAAATCTATGTCCCTGACTGAGTTTGCATTACTGTGATTTGACCTCTCTGCTGGCTGAGATAAGCTCATTTTCAACGTCCAATTCAGAAAGTGATAAAAACAGATCCAATCATAAAATGGATCATTCTTTTTTGTTTTAGACAACAATTCATGCACTGTTAAACATGTTAAAGCAAGTTGCAAGTGAAAATCTATGTCTCTGACTGAGTTTGCATTACTGTGATTTGACCTCTCTGCTGGCTGAGATAAGCTCATTTTCAACGTCCAATTCAGAATGTAATAAAACCAGATCCAGCTATAAAATGCATCATTCTTTTTTGTTTTAGACAACATTTCATACACTGTTAAACATGTTAAAGCAAGTTGCAAGTGAAAATCTATGTCTCTGACTGAGTTTGCATTACTGTGATTTGACCTCTCTGCTGGCTGAGATAAGCTCATTTTCAACGTCCAATACAGAAAGTGATAAAAATAGATCCGGACATAAAATGCATCATTCTTTTTTGTTTTAGACAACATTTCATGCACTGTTAAACATGTTAAAGCAAGTTGCAAGAGAAAACATATGTCTCTGACTGAGTTTGCATTACTGTGATTTGACCTCTCTGCTGGCTGAGATAAGCTCATTTTCAACGTCCAATTCAGAATGTAATAAAACCAGATCCAGCCATAAAATGCATCATTCTTTTTTGTTTTAGACAACATTTCACGCACTGTTAAACATGTTAAAGCAAGTTGCAAGTGAAAATCTATGTCTCTGACTGAGTTTGCATTACTGTGATTTGACCTCTCTGCTGGCTGAGATAAGCTCATTTTCAACGTCCAATTCAGAAAGTGATAAAAACAGATCCAGCCATAAAATGGATCATTCTTTTTTGTTTTAGACAACATTTCACGCACTGTTAAACATGTTAAAGCAAGTTGCAAGTGAAAATCTATGTCTCTGACTGAGTTTGCATTACTGTGATTTGACCTCTCTGCTGGCTGAGATAAGCTCATTTTCAACGTCCAATTCAGAATGTAATAAAACCAGATCCAGCTATAAAATGCATCATTCTTTTTTGTTTTAGACAACATTTCATGCACTGTTAAACATGTTAAAGCAAGTTGCAAGTGAAAATCTATGTCTCTGACTGAGTTTGCATTACTGTGATTTGACCTCTCTGCTGGCTGAGATAAGCTCATTTTCAACGTCCAATTCAGAAAGTGATAAAAAGAGATCCGGACATAAAATGCATCATTCTTTTTTGTTTTAGACAACATTTCATGCACTGTTAAACATGTTAAAGCAAGTTGCAAGAGAAAACATATGTCTCTGACTGAGTTTGCATTACTGTGATTTGACCTCTCTGCTGGCTGAGATAAGCTCATTTTCAACGTCCAATTCAGAATGTAATAAAACCAGATCCAGCCATAAAATGCATCATTCTTTTTTGTTTTAGACAACATTTCATGCACTGTTAAACATGTTAAAGCAAGTTGCAAGTGAAAATATATGTCTCTGACTGAGTTTGCATTACTGTGATTTGACCTCTCTGCTGGCTGAGATAAGCTCATTTTCAACGTCCAATTCAGAAAGTCATAAAAACAGATCCAGCCATAAAATGCATCATTCTTTTTTGTTTTAGACAACATTTCATGCACTGTTAAACATGTTAAAGCAAGTTGCAAGTGAAAATCTATGTCTCTGACTGAGTTTGCATTACTGTGATTTGACCTCTCTGCTGGCTGAGATAAGCTCATTTTCAACGTCCAATTCAGAATGTAATAAAACCAGATCCAGCTATAAAATGCATCATTCTTTTTTGTTTTAGACAACATTTCATGCACTGTTAAACATGTTAAAGCAAGTTGCAAGTGAAAATCTATGTCCCTGACTGAGTTTGCATTACTGTGATTTGACCTCTCTGCTGGCTGAGATAAGCTCATTTTCAACGTCCAATTCAGAAAGTGATAAAAACAGATCCAGCCATAAAATGGATCATTCTTTTTTGTTTTAGACAACATTTCATGCACTGTTAAACATGTTAAAGCAAGTTGCAAGTGAAAATCTATGTCTCTGACTGAGTTTGCATTACTGTGATTTGACCTCTCTGCTGGCTGAGATAAGCTCATTTTCAACGTCCAATTCAGAATGTAATAAAACCAGATCCAGCTATAAAATGCATCATTCTTTTTTGTTTTAGACAACATTTCATACACTGTTAAACATGTTAAAGCAAGTTGCAAGTGAAAATCTATGTCTCTGACTGAGTTTGCATTACTGTGATTTGACCTCTCTGCTGGCTGAGATAAGCTCATTTTCAACGTCCAATTCAGAAAGAGATAAAAACAGATCCAGCCATAAAATGCATCATTCTTTTTTGTTTTAGACAACATTTCATGCACTGTTAAACATGTTAAAGCAAGTTGCAAGTGAAAATCTATGTCTCTGACTGAGTTTGCATTACTGTGATTTGACCTCTCTGCTGGCTGAGATAAGCTCATTTTCAACGTCCAATTCAGAATGTAATAAAACCAGATCCAGCTATAAAATGCATCATTCTTTTTTGTTTTAGACAACATTTCATGCACTGTTAAACATGTTAAAGCAAGTTGCAAGTGAAAATCTATGTCTCTGACTGAGTTTGCATTACTGTGATTTGACCTCTCTGCTGGCTGAGATAAGCTCATTTTCAACGTCCAATTCAGAATGTAATAAAACCAGATCCAGCTATAAAATGCATCATTCTTTTTTGTTTTAGACAACATTTCATGCACTGGTAAACATGTTAAAGCAAGTTGCAAGTGAAAATCTATGTCCCTGACTGAGTTTGCATTACTGTGATTTGACCTCTCTGCTGGCTGAGATAAGCTCATTTTCAACGTCCAATTCAGAATGTAATAAAACCAGATCCAGCTATAAAATGCATCATTCTTTTTTGTTTTAGACAACATTTCATGCACTGTTAAACATGTTAAAGCAAGTTGCAAGAGAAAACATATGTCTCTGACTGAGTTTGCATTACTGTGATTTGACCTCTCTGCTGGCTGAGATAAGCTCATTTTCAACGTCCAATTCAGAATGTAATAAAACCAGATCCAGCCATAAAATGCATCATTCTTTTTTGTTTTAGACAACATTTCATGCACTGTTAAACATGTTAAAGCAAGTTGCAAGTGAAAATATATGTGTCTGACTGAGTTTGCATTACTGTGATTTGACCTCTCTGCTGGCTGAGATAAGCTCATTTTCAACGTCCAATTCAGAAAGTCATAAAAACAGATCCAGCCATAAAATGCATCATTCTTTTTTGTTTTAGACAACATTTCATGCACTGTTAAACATGTTAAAGCAAGTTGCAAGTGAAAATCTATGTCTCTGACTGAGTTTGCATTACTGTGATTTGACCTCTCTGCTGGCTGAGATAAGCTCATTTTCAACGTCCAATTCAGAATGTAATAAAACCAGATCCAGCTATAAAATGCATCATTCTTTTTTGTTTTAGACAACATTTCATGCACTGTTAAACATGTTAAAGCAAGTTGCAAGTGAAAATCTATGTCCCTGACTGAGTTTGCATTACTGTGATTTGACCTCTCTGCTGGCTGAGATAAGCTCATTTTCAACGTCCAATTCAGAAAGTGATAAAAACAGATCCAATCATAAAATGGATCATTCTTTTTTGTTTTAGACAACAATTCATGCACTGTTAAACATGTTAAAGCAAGTTGCAAGTGAAAATCTATGTCTCTGACTGAGTTTGCATTACTGTGATTTGACCTCTCTGCTGGCTGAGATAAGCTCATTTTCAACGTCCAATTCAGAATGTAATAAAACCAGATCCAGCTATAAAATGCATCATTCTTTTTTGTTTTAGACAACATTTCATACACTGTTAAACATGTTAAAGCAAGTTGCAAGTGAAAATCTATGTCTCTGACTGAGTTTGCATTACTGTGATTTGACCTCTCTGCTGGCTGAGATAAGCTCATTTTCAACGTCCAATACAGAAAGTGATAAAAATAGATCCGGACATAAAATGCATCATTCTTTTTTGTTTTAGACAACATTTCATGCACTGTTAAACATGTTAAAGCAAGTTGCAAGAGAAAACATATGTCTCTGACTGAGTTTGCATTACTGTGATTTGACCTCTCTGCTGGCTGAGATAAGCTCATTTTCAACGTCCAATTCAGAATGTAATAAAACCAGATCCAGCCATAAAATGCATCATTCTTTTTTGTTTTAGACAACATTTCATGCACTGTTAAACATGTTAAAGCAAGTTGCAAGTGAAAATCTATGTCCCTGACTGAGTTTGCATTACTGTGATTTGACCTCTCTGCTGGCTGAGATAAGCTCATTTTCAACGTCCAATTCAGAAAGTGATAAAACCAGATCCAATCATAAAATGGATCATTCTTTTTTGTTTTAGACAACATTTCATGCACTGTTAAACATGTTAAAGCAAGTTGCAAGTGAAAATCTATGTCTCTGACTGAGTTTGCATTACTGTGATTTGACCTCTCTGCTGGCTGAGATAAGCTCATTTTCAACGTCCAATTCAGAATGTAATAAAACCAGATCCAGCTATAAAATGCATCATTCTTTTTTGTTTTAGACAACATTTCATGCACTGTTAAACATGTTAAAGCAAGTTGCAAGTGAAAATCTATGTCCCTGACTGAGTTTGCATTACTGTGATTTGACCTCTCTGCTGGCTGAGATAAGCTCATTTTCAACGTCCAATTCAGAAAGTGATAAAAACAGATCCAGCCATAAAATGGATCATTCTTTTTTGTTTTAGACAGCATTTCATGCACTGTTAAACATGTTAAAGCAAGTTGCAAGTGAAAATCTATGTCTCTGACTGAGTTTGCATTACTGTGATTTGACCTCTCTGCTGGCTGAGATAAGCTCATTTTCAACGTCCAATTCAGAATGTAATAAAACCAGATCCAGCTATAAAATGCATCATTCTTTTTTGTTTTAGACAAGATTTCATACACTGTTAAACATGTTAAAGCAAGTTGCAAGTGAAAATCTATGTCTCTGACTGAGTTTGCATTACTGTGATTTGACCTCTCTGCTGGCTGAGATAAGCTCATTTTCAACGTCCAATACAGAAAGTGATAAAAATAGATCCGGACATAAAATGCATCATTCTTTTTTGTTTTAGACAACATTTCATGCACTGTTAAACATGTTAAAGCAAGTTGCAAGAGAAAACATATGTCTCTGACTGAGTTTGCATTACTGTGATTTGACCTCTCTGCTGGCTGAGATAAGCTCATTTTCAACGTCCAATTCAGAATGTAATAAAACCAGATCCAGCCATAAAATGCATCATTCTTTTTTGTTTTAGACAACATTTCACGCACTGTTAAACATGTTAAAGCAAGTTGCAAGTGAAAATCTATGTCTCTGACTGAGTTTGCATTACTGTGATTTGACCTCTCTGCTGGCTGAGATAAGCTCATTTTCAACGTCCAATTCAGAAAGTGATAAAAACAGATCCAGCCATAAAATGGATCATTCTTTTTTGTTTTAGACAACATTTCACGCACTGTTAAACATGTTAAAGCAAGTTGCAAGTGAAAATCTATGTCTCTGACTGAGTTTGCATTACTGTGATTTGACCTCTCTGCTGGCTGAGATAAGCTCATTTTCAACGTCCAATTCAGAATGTAATAAAACCAGATCCAGCTATAAAATGCATCATTCTTTTTTGTTTTAGACAACATTTCATGCACTGTTAAACATGTTAAAGCAAGTTGCAAGTGAAAATCTATGTCTCTGACTGAGTTTGCATTACTGTGATTTGACCTCTCTGCTGGCTGAGATAAGCTCATTTTCAACGTCCAATTCAGAAAGTGATAAAAAGAGATCCGGACATAAAATGCATCATTCTTTTTTGTTTTAGACAACATTTCATGCACTGTTAAACATGTTAAAGCAAGTTGCAAGAGAAAACATATGTCTCTGACTGAGTTTGCATTACTGTGATTTGACCTCTCTGCTGGCTGAGATAAGCTCATTTTCAACGTCCAATTCAGAATGTAATAAAACCAGATCCAGCCATAAAATGCATCATTCTTTTTTGTTTTAGACAACATTTCATGCACTGTTAAACATGTTAAAGCAAGTTGCAAGTGAAAATCTATGTCCCTGACTGAGTTTGCATTACTGTGATTTGACCTCTCTGCTGGCTGAGATAAGCTCATTTTCAACGTCCAATTCAGAATGTAATAAAACCAGATCCAGCTATAAAATGCATCATTCTTTTTTGTTTTAGACAACATTTCATGCACTGTTAAACATGTTAAAGCAAGTTGCAAGTGAAAATCTATGTCTCTGACTGAGTTTGCATTACTGTGATTTGACCTCTCTGCTGGCTGAGATAAGCTCATTTTCAACGTCCAATTCAGAATGTAATAAAACCAGATCCAGCTATAAAATGCATCATTCTTTTTTGTTTTAGACAACATTTCATGCACTGTTAAACATGTTAAAGCAAGTTGCAAGTGAAAATCTATGTCCCTGACTGAGTTTGCATTACTGTGATTTGACCTCTCTGCTGGCTGAGATAAGCTCATTTTCAACGTCCAATTCAGAAAGTGATAAAAACAGATCCAGCCATAAAATGGATCATTCTTTTTTGTTTTAGACAACATTTCATGCACTGTTAAACATGTTAAAGCAAGTTGCAAGTGAAAATCTATGTCTCTGACTGAGTTTGCATTACTGTGATTTGACCTCTCTGCTGGCTGAGATAAGCTCATTTTCAACGTCCAATTCAGAATGTAATAAAACCAGATCCAGCTATAAAATGCATCATTCTTTTTTGTTTTAGACAACATTTCATGCACTGTTAAACATGTTAAAGCAAGTTGCAAGTGAAAATCTATGTCCCTGACTGAGTTTGCATTACTGTGATTTGACCTCTCTGCTGGCTGAGATAAGCTCATTTTCAACGTCCAATTCAGAAAGTGATAAAAACAGATCCAATCATAAAATGGATCATTCTTTTTTGTTTTAGACAACAATTCATGCACTGTTAAACATGTTAAAGCAAGTTGCAAGTGAAAATCTATGTCTCTGACTGAGTTTGCATTACTGTGATTTGACCTCTCTGCTGGCTGAGATAAGCTCATTTTCAACGTCCAATTCAGAATGTAATAAAACCAGATCCAGCTATAAAATGCATCATTCTTTTTTGTTTTAGACAACATTTCATACACTGTTAAACATGTTAAAGCAAGTTGCAAGTGAAAATCTATGTCTCTGACTGAGTTTGCATTACTGTGATTTGACCTCTCTGCTGGCTGAGATAAGCTCATTTTCAACGTCCAATACAGAAAGTGATAAAAATAGATCCGGACATAAAATGCATCATTCTTTTTTGTTTTAGACAACATTTCATGCACTGTTAAACATGTTAAAGCAAGTTGCAAGAGAAAACATATGTCTCTGACTGAGTTTGCATTACTGTGATTTGACCTCTCTGCTGGCTGAGATAAGCTCATTTTCAACGTCCAATTCAGAATGTAATAAAACCAGATCCAGCCATAAAATGCATCATTCTTTTTTGTTTTAGACAACATTTCATGCACTGTTAAACATGTTAAAGCAAGTTGCAAGTGAAAATCTATGTCCCTGACTGAGTTTGCATTACTGTGATTTGACCTCTCTGCTGGCTGAGATAAGCTCATTTTCAACGTCCAATTCAGAAAGTGATAAAACCAGATCCAATCATAAAATGGATCATTCTTTTTTGTTTTAGACAACATTTCATGCACTGTTAAACATGTTAAAGCAAGTTGCAAGTGAAAATCTATGTCTCTGACTGAGTTTGCATTACTGTGATTTGACCTCTCTGCTGGCTGAGATAAGCTCATTTTCAACGTCCAATTCAGAATGTAATAAAACCAGATCCAGCTATAAAATGCATCATTCTTTTTTGTTTTAGACAACATTTCATGCACTGTTAAACATGTTAAAGCAAGTTGCAAGTGAAAATCTATGTCCCTGACTGAGTTTGCATTACTGTGATTTGACCTCTCTGCTGGCTGAGATAAGCTCATTTTCAACGTCCAATTCAGAAAGTGATAAAAACAGATCCAGCCATAAAATGGATCATTCTTTTTTGTTTTAGACAGCATTTCATGCACTGTTAAACATGTTAAAGCAAGTTGCAAGTGAAAATCTATGTCTCTGACTGAGTTTGCATTACTGTGATTTGACCTCTCTGCTGGCTGAGATAAGCTCATTTTCAACGTCCAATTCAGAATGTAATAAAACCAGATCCAGCTATAAAATGCATCATTCTTTTTTGTTTTAGACAAGATTTCATACACTGTTAAACATGTTAAAGCAAGTTGCAAGTGAAAATCTATGTCTCTGACTGAGTTTGCATTACTGTGATTTGACCTCTCTGCTGGCTGAGATAAGCTCATTTTCAACGTCCAATACAGAAAGTGATAAAAATAGATCCGGACATAAAATGCATCATTCTTTTTTGTTTTAGACAACATTTCATGCACTGTTAAACATGTTAAAGCAAGTTGCAAGAGAAAACATATGTCTCTGACTGAGTTTGCATTACTGTGATTTGACCTCTCTGCTGGCTGAGATAAGCTCATTTTCAACGTCCAATTCAGAATGTAATAAAACCAGATCCAGCCATAAAATGCATCATTCTTTTTTGTTTTAGACAACATTTCACGCACTGTTAAACATGTTAAAGCAAGTTGCAAGTGAAAATCTATGTCTCTGACTGAGTTTGCATTACTGTGATTTGACCTCTCTGCTGGCTGAGATAAGCTCATTTTCAACGTCCAATTCAGAAAGTGATAAAAACAGATCCAGCCATAAAATGGATCATTCTTTTTTGTTTTAGACAACATTTCACGCACTGTTAAACATGTTAAAGCAAGTTGCAAGTGAAAATCTATGTCTCTGACTGAGTTTGCATTACTGTGATTTGACCTCTCTGCTGGCTGAGATAAGCTCATTTTCAACGTCCAATACAGAAAGTGATAAAAATAGATCCGGACATAAAATGCATCATTCTTTTTTGTTTTAGACAACATTTCATGCACTGTTAAACATGTTAAAGCAAGTTGCAAGAGAAAACATATGTCTCTGACTGAGTTTGCATTACTGTGATTTGACCTCTCTGCTGGCTGAGATAAGCTCATTTTCAACGTCCAATTCAGAATGTAATAAAACCAGATCCAGCCATAAAATGCATCATTCTTTTTTGTTTTAGACAACATTTCACGCACTGTTAAACATGTTAAAGCAAGTTGCAAGTGAAAATCTATGTCTCTGACTGAGTTTGCATTACTGTGATTTGACCTCTCTGCTGGCTGAGATAAGCTCATTTTCAACGTCCAATTCAGAAAGTGATAAAAACAGATCCAGCCATAAAATGGATCATTCTTTTTTGTTTTAGACAACATTTCACGCACTGTTAAACATGTTAAAGCAAGTTGCAAGTGAAAATCTATGTCTCTGACTGAGTTTGCATTACTGTGATTTGACCTCTCTGCTGGCTGAGATAAGCTCATTTTCAACGTCCAATTCAGAATGTAATAAAACCAGATCCAGCTATAAAATGCATCATTCTTTTTTGTTTTAGACAACATTTCATGCACTGTTAAACATGTTAAAGCAAGTTGCAAGTGAAAATCTATGTCTCTGACTGAGTTTGCATTACTGTGATTTGACCTCTCTGCTGGCTGAGATAAGCTCATTTTCAACGTCCAATTCAGAAAGTGATAAAAAGAGATCCGGACATAAAATGCATCATTCTTTTTTGTTTTAGACAACATTTCATGCACTGTTAAACATGTTAAAGCAAGTTGCAAGAGAAAACATATGTCTCTGACTGAGTTTGCATTACTGTGATTTGACCTCTCTGCTGGCTGAGATAAGCTCATTTTCAACGTCCAATTCAGAATGTAATAAAACCAGATCCAGCCATAAAATGCATCATTCTTTTTTGTTTTAGACAACATTTCATGCACTGTTAAACATGTTAAAGCAAGTTGCAAGTGAAAATCTATGTCCCTGACTGAGTTTGCATTACTGTGATTTGACCTCTCTGCTGGCTGAGATAAGCTCATTTTCAACGTCCAATTCAGAATGTAATAAAACCAGATCCAGCTATAAAATGCATCATTCTTTTTTGTTTTAGACAACATTTCATGCACTGTTAAACATGTTAAAGCAAGTTGCAAGTGAAAATCTATGTCTCTGACTGAGTTTGCATTACTGTGATTTGACCTCTCTGCTGGCTGAGATAAGCTCATTTTCAACGTCCAATTCAGAATGTAATAAAACCAGATCCAGCTATAAAATGCATCATTCTTTTTTGTTTTAGACAACATTTCATGCACTGTTAAACATGTTAAAGCAAGTTGCAAGTGAAAATCTATGTCCCTGACTGAGTTTGCATTACTGTGATTTGACCTCTCTGCTGGCTGAGATAAGCTCATTTTCAACGTCCAATTCAGAAAGTGATAAAAACAGATCCAGCCATAAAATGGATCATTCTTTTTTGTTTTAGACAACATTTCATGCACTGTTAAACATGTTAAAGCAAGTTGCAAGTGAAAATCTATGTCTCTGACTGAGTTTGCATTACTGTGATTTGACCTCTCTGCTGGCTGAGATAAGCTCATTTTCAACGTCCAATTCAGAATGTAATAAAACCAGATCCAGCTATAAAATGCATCATTCTTTTTTGTTTTAGACAACATTTCATGCACTGTTAAACATGTTAAAGCAAGTTGCAAGTGAAAATCTATGTCCCTGACTGAGTTTGCATTACTGTGATTTGACCTCTCTGCTGGCTGAGATAAGCTCATTTTCAACGTCCAATTCAGAAAGTGATAAAAACAGATCCAATCATAAAATGGATCATTCTTTTTTGTTTTAGACAACAATTCATGCACTGTTAAACATGTTAAAGCAAGTTGCAAGTGAAAATCTATGTCTCTGACTGAGTTTGCATTACTGTGATTTGACCTCTCTGCTGGCTGAGATAAGCTCATTTTCAACGTCCAATTCAGAATGTAATAAAACCAGATCCAGCTATAAAATGCATCATTCTTTTTTGTTTTAGACAACATTTCATACACTGTTAAACATGTTAAAGCAAGTTGCAAGTGAAAATCTATGTCTCTGACTGAGTTTGCATTACTGTGATTTGACCTCTCTGCTGGCTGAGATAAGCTCATTTTCAACGTCCAATACAGAAAGTGATAAAAATAGATCCGGACATAAAATGCATCATTCTTTTTTGTTTTAGACAACATTTCATGCACTGTTAAACATGTTAAAGCAAGTTGCAAGAGAAAACATATGTCTCTGACTGAGTTTGCATTACTGTGATTTGACCTCTCTGCTGGCTGAGATAAGCTCATTTTCAACGTCCAATTCAGAATGTAATAAAACCAGATCCAGCCATAAAATGCATCATTCTTTTTTGTTTTAGACAACATTTCACGCACTGTTAAACATGTTAAAGCAAGTTGCAAGTGAAAATCTATGTCTCTGACTGAGTTTGCATTACTGTGATTTGACCTCTCTGCTGGCTGAGATAAGCTCATTTTCAACGTCCAATTCAGAAAGTGATAAAAACAGATCCAGCCATAAAATGGATCATTCTTTTTTGTTTTAGACAACATTTCACGCACTGTTAAACATGTTAAAGCAAGTTGCAAGTGAAAATCTATGTCTCTGACTGAGTTTGCATTACTGTGATTTGACCTCTCTGCTGGCTGAGATAAGCTCATTTTCAACGTCCAATTCAGAATGTAATAAAACCAGATCCAGCTATAAAATGCATCATTCTTTTTTGTTTTAGACAACATTTCATGCACTGTTAAACATGTTAAAGCAAGTTGCAAGTGAAAATCTATGTCTCTGACTGAGTTTGCATTACTGTGATTTGACCTCTCTGCTGGCTGAGATAAGCTCATTTTCAACGTCCAATTCAGAAAGTGATAAAAAGAGATCCGGACATAAAATGCATCATTCTTTTTTGTTTTAGACAACATTTCATGCACTGTTAAACATGTTAAAGCAAGTTGCAAGAGAAAACATATGTCTCTGACTGAGTTTGCATTACTGTGATTTGACCTCTCTGCTGGCTGAGATAAGCTCATTTTCAACGTCCAATTCAGAATGTAATAAAACCAGATCCAGCCATAAAATGCATCATTCTTTTTTGTTTTAGACAACATTTCATGCACTGTTAAACATGTTAAAGCAAGTTGCAAGTGAAAATATATGTCTCTGACTGAGTTTGCATTACTGTGATTTGACCTCTCTGCTGGCTGAGATAAGCTCATTTTCAACGTCCAATTCAGAAAGTCATAAAAACAGATCCAGCCATAAAATGCATCATTCTTTTTTGTTTTAGACAACATTTCATGCACTGTTAAACATGTTAAAGCAAGTTGCAAGTGAAAATCTATGTCTCTGACTGAGTTTGCATTACTGTGATTTGACCTCTCTGCTGGCTGAGATAAGCTCATTTTCAACGTCCAATTCAGAATGTAATAAAACCAGATCCAGCTATAAAATGCATCATTCTTTTTTGTTTTAGACAACATTTCATGCACTGTTAAACATGTTAAAGCAAGTTGCAAGTGAAAATCTATGTCCCTGACTGAGTTTGCATTACTGTGATTTGACCTCTCTGCTGGCTGAGATAAGCTCATTTTCAACGTCCAATTCAGAAAGTGATAAAAACAGATCCAGCCATAAAATGGATCATTCTTTTTTGTTTTAGACAACATTTCATGCACTGTTAAACATGTTAAAGCAAGTTGCAAGTGAAAATCTATGTCTCTGACTGAGTTTGCATTACTGTGATTTGACCTCTCTGCTGGCTGAGATAAGCTCATTTTCAACGTCCAATTCAGAATGTAATAAAACCAGATCCAGCTATAAAATGCATCATTCTTTTTTGTTTTAGACAACATTTCATACACTGTTAAACATGTTAAAGCAAGTTGCAAGTGAAAATCTATGTCTCTGACTGAGTTTGCATTACTGTGATTTGACCTCTCTGCTGGCTGAGATAAGCTCATTTTCAACGTCCAATTCAGAAAGAGATAAAAACAGATCCAGCCATAAAATGCATCATTCTTTTTTGTTTTAGATAACATTTCATGCACTGTTAAACATGTTAAAGCAAGTTGCAAGTGAAAATCTATGTCTCTGACTGAGTTTGCATTACTGTGATTTGACCTCTCTGCTGGCTGAGATAAGCTCATTTTCAACGTCCAATTCAGAATGTAATAAAACCAGATCCAGCTATAAAATGCATCATTCTTTTTTGTTTTAGACAACATTTCATGCACTGTTAAACATGTTAAAGCAAGTTGCAAGTGAAAATCTATGTCTCTGACTGAGTTTGCATTACTGTGATTTGACCTCTCTGCTGGCTGAGATAAGCTCATTTTCAACGTCCAATTCAGAATGTAATAAAACCAGATCCAGCTATAAAATGCATCATTCTTTTTTGTTTTAGACAACATTTCATGCACTGTTAAACATGTTAAAGCAAGTTGCAAGTGAAAATCTATGTCTCTGACTGAGTTTGCATTACTGTGATTTGACCTCTCTGCTGGCTGAGATAAGCTCATTTTCAACGTCCAATTCAGAATGTAATAAAACCAGATCCAGCTATAAAATGCATCATTCTTTTTTGTTTTAGACAACATTTCATGCACTGGTAAACATGTTAAAGCAAGTTGCAAGTGAAAATCTATGTCCCTGACTGAGTTTGCATTACTGTGATTTGACCTCTCTGCTGGCTGAGATAAGCTCATTTTCAACGTCCAATTCAGAATGAAATAAAACCAGATCCAGCTATAAAATGCATCATTCTTTTTTGTTTTAGACAACATTTCATGCACTGTTAAACATGTTAAAGCAAGTTGCAAGAGAAAACATATGTCTCTGACTGAGTTTGCATTACTGTGATTTGACCTCTCTGCTGGCTGAGATAAGCTCATTTTCAACGTCCAATTCAGAATGTAATAAAACCAGATCCAGCCATAAAATGCATCATTCTTTTTTGTTTTAGACAACATTTCATGCACTGTTAAACATGTTAAAGCAAGTTGCAAGTGAAAATATATGTGTCTGACTGAGTTTGCATTACTGTGATTTGACCTCTCTGCTGGCTGAGATAAGCTCATTTTCAACGTCCAATTCAGAAAGTCATAAAAACAGATCCAGCCATAAAATGCATCATTCTTTTTTGTTTTAGACAACATTTCATGCACTGTTAAACATGTTAAAGCAAGTTGCAAGTGAAAATCTATGTCTCTGACTGAGTTTGCATTACTGTGATTTGACCTCTCTGCTGGCTGAGATAAGCTCATTTTCAACGTCCAATTCAGAATGTAATAAAACCAGATCCAGCTATAAAATGCATCATTCTTTTTTGTTTTAGACAACATTTCATGCACTGTTAAACATGTTAAAGCAAGTTGCAAGTGAAAATCTATGTCCCTGACTGAGTTTGCATTACTGTGATTTGACCTCTCTGCTGGCTGAGATAAGCTCATTTTCAACGTCCAATTCAGAAAGTGATAAAAACAGATCCAATCATAAAATGGATCATTCTTTTTTGTTTTAGACAACAATTCATGCACTGTTAAACATGTTAAAGCAAGTTGCAAGTGAAAATCTATGTCTCTGACTGAGTTTGCATTACTGTGATTTGACCTCTCTGCTGGCTGAGATAAGCTCATTTTCAACGTCCAATTCAGAATGTAATAAAACCAGATCCAGCTATAAAATGCATCATTCTTTTTTGTTTTAGACAACATTTCATACACTGTTAAACATGTTAAAGCAAGTTGCAAGTGAAAATCTATGTCTCTGACTGAGTTTGCATTACTGTGATTTGACCTCTCTGCTGGCTGAGATAAGCTCATTTTCAACGTCCAATACAGAAAGTGATAAAAATAGATCCGGACATAAAATGCATCATTCTTTTTTGTTTTAGACAACATTTCATGCACTGTTAAACATATTAAAGCAAGTTGCAAGAGAAAACATATGTCTCTGACTGAGTTTGCATTACTGTGATTTGACCTCTCTGCTGGCTGAGATAAGCTCATTTTCAACGTCCAATTCAGAATGTAATAAAACCAGATCCAGCCATAAAATGCATCATTCTTTTTTGTTTTAGACAACATTTCATGCACTGTTAAACATGTTAAAGCAAGTTGCAAGTGAAAATCTATGTCCCTGACTGAGTTTGCATTACTGTGATTTGACCTCTCTGCTGGCTGAGATAAGCTCATTTTCAACGTCCAATTCAGAAAGTGATAAAACCAGATCCAATCATAAAATGGATCATTCTTTTTTGTTTTAGACAACATTTCATGCACTGTTAAACATGTTAAAGCAAGTTGCAAGTGAAAATCTATGTCTCTGACTGAGTTTGCATTACTGTGATTTGACCTCTCTGCTGGCTGAGATAAGCTCATTTTCAACGTCCAATTCAGAATGTAATAAAACCAGATCCAGCTATAAAATGCATCATTCTTTTTTGTTTTAGACAACATTTCATGCACTGTTAAACATGTTAAAGCAAGTTGCAAGTGAAAATCTATGTCCCTGACTGAGTTTGCATTACTGTGATTTGACCTCTCTGCTGGCTGAGATAAGCTCATTTTCAACGTCCAATTCAGAAAGTGATAAAAACAGATCCAGCCATAAAATGGATCATTCTTTTTTGTTTTAGACAGCATTTCATGCACTGTTAAACATGTTAAAGCAAGTTGCAAGTGAAAATCTATGTCTCTGACTGAGTTTGCATTACTGTGATTTGACCTCTCTGCTGGCTGAGATAAGCTCATTTTCAACGTCCAATTCAGAATGTAATAAAACCAGATCCAGCTATAAAATGCATCATTCTTTTTTGTTTTAGACAAGATTTCATACACTGTTAAACATGTTAAAGCAAGTTGCAAGTGAAAATCTATGTCTCTGACTGAGTTTGCATTACTGTGATTTAACCTCTCTGCTGGCTGAGATAAGCTCATTTTCAACGTCCAATTCAGAATGTAATAAAACCAGATCCAGCTATAAAATGCATCATTCTTTTTTGTTTTAGACAACATTTCATGCACTGTTAAACATGTTAAAGCAAGTTGCAAGTGAAAATCTATGTCTCTGACTGAGTTTGCATTAATGTGATTTGACCTCTCTGCTGGCTGAGACAAGCTCATTTTCAACGTCCAATTTAGAATGTAATAAAACCAGATCCAGCCATAAAATGCATCATTCTTTTTTGTTTTAGACAACATTTCATGCACTGTTAAACATGTTAAAGCAAGTTGCAAGTGAAAATATATGTCTCTGACTGAGTTTGCATTACTGTGATTTGACCTCTCTGCTGGCTGAGATAAGCTCATTTTCAACGTCCAATTCAGAATGTAATAAAACCAGATCCAGCTATAAAATGCATCATTCTTTTTTGTTTTAGACAACATTTCATGCACTGTTAAACATGTTAAAGCAAGTTGCAAGTGAAAATCTATGTCTCTGACTGAGTTTGCATTACTGTGATTTGACCTCTCTGCTGGCTGAGATAAGCTCATTTTCAACGTCCATTTCAAAAAGTGATAAAAACAGATCCAGCCATAAAATGGATCATTCTTTTTTGTTTTAGACAACATTTCATGCACTGTTAAACATGTTAAAGCAAGTTGCAAGTGAAAATCTATGTCTCTGACTGAGTTTGCATTACTGTGATTTTACCTCTCTGCTGGCTGAGATAAGCTCATTTTCAGCGTCCAATTCAGAATGTAATAAAACCAGATCCAGCCATAAAATGCATCATTTTTTTTTGTTTTAGACAACATTTCATGCACTGTTAAACATGTTAAAGCAAGTTGCAAGTGAAAATCCATGTCTCTGACTGAGTTTGCATTACTGTGATTTGACCTCTCTGCTGGCTGAGATAAGCTCATTTTCAACGTCCAATTCAGAATGTAATAAAACCAGATCCAGCTATAAAATGCATCATTCTTTTTTGTTTTAGACAACATTTCATGCACTGGTAAACATGTTAAAGCAAGTTGCAAGTGAAAATCTATGTCCCTGACTGAGTTTGCATTACTATGATTTGACCTCTCTGCTGGCTGAGATAAGCTCATTTTCAACGTCCATTTCAGAAAATGATAAAAACAGATCCAGCCATAACATGGATCATTCTTTTTTGTTTTAGACAACATTTCATGCACTGTTAAACATGTTAAAGCAAGTTGCAAGTGAAAATCTATGTCTCTGACTGAGTTTGCATTACTGTGATTTAACCTCTCTGCTGGCTGAGATAAGCTCATTTTCAACGTCCAATTCAGAATGTAATAAAACCAGATCCAGCTATAAAATGCATCATTCTTTTTTGTTTTAGACAACATTTCATGCACTGTTAAACATGTTAAAGCAAGTTGCAAGTGAAAATCTATGTCTCTGACTGAGTTTGCATTAATGTGATTTGACCTCTCTGCTGGCTGAGACAAGCTCATTTTCAACGTCCAATTTAGAATGTAATAAAACCAGATCCAGACATAAAATGCATCATTCTTTTTTGTTTTAGACAACATTTCATGCACTGTTAAACATGTTAAAGCAAGTTGCAAGTGAAAATCTATGTCTCTGACTGAGTTTGCATTACTGTGATTTGACCTCTCTGCTGGCTGAGATAAGCTCATTTTCAACGTCCAATTCAGAATGTAATAAAACCAGATCCAGCTATAAAATGCATCATTCTTTTTTGTTTTAGACAACATTTCATGCACTGTTAAACATGTTAAAGCAAGTTGCAAGTGAAAATCTATGTCTCTGACTGAGTTTGCATTACTGTGATTTGACCTCTCTGCTGGCTGAGATAAGCTCATTTTCAACGTCCATTTCAAAAAGTGATAAAAACAGATCCAGCCATAAAATGGATCATTCTTTTTTGTTTTAGACAACATTTCATGCACTGTTAAACATGTTAAAGCAAGTTGCAAGTGAAAATCTATGTCTCTGACTGAGTTTGCATTACTGTGATTTGACCTCTCTGCTGGCTGAGATAAGCTCATTTTCAGCGTCCAATTCAGAATGTAATAAAACCAGATCCAGCCATAAAATGCATCATTCTTTTTTGTTTTAGACAACATTTCATGCACTGTTAAACATGTTAAAGCAAGTTGCAAGTGAAAATCTATGTCTCTGACTGAGTTTGCATTACTGTGATTTGACCTGTCTGCTGGCTGAGATAAGCTCATTTTCAACGTCCAATTTAGAATGTAATAAAACCAGATCCAGACATAAAATGCATCATTCTTTTTTGTTTTAGACAACATTTCATGCACTGTTAAACATGTTAAAGCAAGTTGCAAGTGAAAATCTATGTCTCTGACTGAGTTTGCATTACTGTGATTTGACCTCTCTGCTGGCTGAGATAAGCTCATTTTCAACGTCCAATTCAGAATGTAATAAAACCAGATCCAGCTATAAAATGCATCATTCTTTTTTGTTTTAGACAACATTTCATGCACTGTTAAACATGTTAAAGCAAGTTGCAAGTGAAAATCTATGTCTCTGACTGAGTTTGCATTACTGTGATTTGACCTCTCTGCTGGCTGAGATAAGCTCATTTTCAACGTCCATTTCAAAAAGTGATAAAAACAGATCCAGCCATAAAATGGATCATTCTTTTTTGTTTTAGACAACATTTCATGCACTGTTAAACATGTTAAAGCAAGTTGCAAGTGAAAATCTATGTCTCTGACTGAGTTTGCATTACTGTGATTTGACCTCTCTGCTGGCTGAGATAAGCTCATTTTCAACGTCCAATTCAGAATGTAATAAAACCAGATCCAGCTATAAATAGCATCATTCTTTTTTGTTTTAGACAACATTTCATGCACTGGTAAACATGTTAAAGCAAGTTGCAAGTGAAAATCTATGTCCCTGACTGAGTTTGCATTACTATGATTTGACCTCTCTGCTGGCTGAGATAAGCTCATTTTCAACGTCCATTTCAGAAAATGATAAAAACAGATCCAGCCATAACATGGATCATTCTTTTTTGTTTTAGACAACATTTCATGCACTGTTAAACATGTTAAAGCAAGTTGCAAGTGAAAATCTATGTCTCTGACTGAGTTTGCATTACTGTGATTTAACCTCTCTGCTGGCTGAGATAAGCTCATTTTCAACGTCCAATTCAGAATGTAATAAAACCAGATCCAGCTATAAAATGCATCATTCTTTTTTGTTTTAGACAACATTTCATGCACTGTTAAACATGTTAAAGCAAGTTGCAAGTGAAAATCTATGTCTCTGACTGAGTTTGCATTAATGTGATTTGACCTCTCTGCTGGCTGAGACAAGCTCATTTTCAACGTCCAATTTAGAATGTAATAAAACCAGATCCAGACATAAAATGCATCATTCTTTTTTGTTTTAGACAACATTTCATGCACTGTTAAACATGTTAAAGCAAGTTGCAAGTGAAAATCTATGTCTCTGACTGAGTTTGCATTACTGTGATTTGACCTCTCTGCTGGCTGAGATAAGCTCATTTTCAACGTCCAATTCAGAATGTAATAAAACCAGATCCAGCTATAAAATGCATCATTCTTTTTTGTTTTAGACAACATTTCATGCACTGTTAAACATGTTAAAGCAAGTTGCAAGTGAAAATCTATGTCTCTGACTGAGTTTGCATTACTGTGATTTGACCTCTCTGCTGGCTGAGATAAGCTCATTTTCAACGTCCATTTCAAAAAGTGATAAAAACAGATCCAGCCATAAAATGGATCATTCTTTTTTGTTTTAGACAACATTTCATGCACTGTTAAACATGTTAAAGCAAGTTGCAAGTGAAAATCTATGTCTCTGACTGAGTTTGCATTACTGTGATTTTACCTCTCTGCTGGCTGAGATAAGCTCATTTTCAGCGTCCAATTCAGAATGTAATAAAACCAGATCCAGCCATAAAATGCATCATTCTTTTTTGTTTTAGACAACATTTCATGCACTGTTAAACATGTTAAAGCAAGTTGCAAGTGAAAATCTATGTCTCTGACTGAGTTTGCATTACTGTGATTTGACCTGTCTGCTGGCTGAGATAAGCTCATTTTCAACGTCCAATTTAGAATGTAATAAAACCAGATCCAGACATAAAATGCATCATTCTTTTTTGTTTTAGACAACATTTCATGCACTGTTAAACATGTTAAAGCAAGTTGCAAGTGAAAATCTATGTCTCTGACTGAGTTTGCATTACTGTGATTTGACCTCTCTGCTGGCTGAGATAAGCTCATTTTCAACGTCCAATTCAGAATGTAATAAAACCAGATCCAGCTATAAAATGCATCATTCTTTTTTGTTTTAGACAACATTTCATGCACTGTTAAACATGTTAAAGCAAGTTGCAAGTGAAAATCTATGTCTCTGACTGAGTTTGCATTACTGTGATTTGACCTCTCTGCTGGCTGAGATAAGCTCATTTTCAACGTCCATTTCAAAAAGTGATAAAAACAGATCCAGCCATAAAATGGATCATTCTTTTTTGTTTTAGACAACATTTCATGCACTGTTAAACATGTTAAAGCAAGTTGCAAGTGAAAATCTATGTCTCTGACTGAGTTTGCATTACTGTGATTTGACCTCTCTGCTGGCTGAGATAAGCTCATTTTCAACGTCCAATTCAGAATGTAATAAAACCAGATCCAGCCATAAAATGCATCATTCTTTTTTGTTTTAGACAGCATTTCATGACCTGTTAAACATGTTAAAGCAAGTTGCAAGTGAAAATCTATGTCTCTGACTGAGTTTGCATTACTTTGATTTGACCTCTCTGCTGGCTGAGATAAGCTCATTTTCAACGTCCAATTCAGAATGTAATAAAACCAGATCCAGCTATAAAATGCATCATTCTTTTTTGTTTTAGACAAGATTTCATACACTGTTAAACATGTTAAAGCAAGTTGCAAGTGAAAATCTATGTCTCTGACTGAGTTTGCATTACTGTGATTTGACCTCTCTGCTGGCTGAGATAAGCTCATTTTCAACGTCCAATACAGAAAGTGATAAAAATAGATCCGGACATAAAATGCATCATTCTTTTTTGTTTTAGACAACATTTCATGCACTGTTAAACATGTTAAAGCAAGTTGCAAGAGAAAACATATGTCTCTGACTGAGTTTGCATTACTGTGATTTGACCTCTCTGCTGGCTGAGATAAGCTCATTTTCAACGTCCAATTCAGAATGTAATAAAACCAGATCCAGCCATAAAATGCATCATTCTTTTTTGTTTTAGACAACATTTCATGCACTGTTAAACATGTTAAAGCAAGTTGCAAGTGAAAATATATGTCTCTGACTGAGTTTGCATTACTGTGATTTGACCTCTCTGCTGGCTGAGATAAGCTCATTTTCAACGTCCAATTCAGAAAGTGATAAAAACAGATCCAGCCATAAAATGCATCATTCTTTTTTGTTTTAGACAACATTTCATGCACTGTTAAACATGTTAAAGCAAGTTGCAAGTGAAAATCTATGTCTCTGACTGAGTTTGCATTACTGTGATTTGACCTCTCTGCTGGCTGAGATAAGCTCATTTTCAACGTCCAATTCAGAATGTAATAAAACCAGATCCAGCTATAAAATGCATCATTCTTTTTTGTTTTAGACAACATTTCATGCACTGTTAAACATGTTAAAGCAAGTTGCAAGTGAAAATCTATGTCTCTGACTGAGTTTGCATTACTGTGATTTGACCTCTCTGCTGGCTGAGATAAGCTCATTTTCAACGTCCAATTCAGAATGTAATAAAACCAGATCCAGCTATAAAATGCATCATTCTTTTTTGTTTTAGACAACATTTCATGCACTGTTAAACATGTTAAAGCAAGTTGCAAGTGAAAATCCATGTCTCTGACTGAGTTTGCATTACTGTGATTTGACCTCTCTGCTGGCTGAGATAAACTCATTTTCAACGTCCAATTCAGAATGTAATAAAACCAGATCCAGCTATAAAATGCATCATTCTTTTTTGTTTTAGACAACATTTCATGCACTGGTAAACATGTTAAAGCAAGTTGCAAGTGAAAATCTATGTCTCTGACTGAGTTTGCATTACTGTGATTTGACCTCTCTGCTGGCTGAGATAAGCTCATTTTCAGCGTCCAATTCAGAATGTAATAAAACCAGATCCAGCCATAAAATGCATCATTCTTTTTTGTTTTAGACAACATTTCATGCACTGTTAAACATGTTAAAGCAAGTTGCAAGTGAAAATATATGTCTCTGACTGAGTTTGCATTACTGTGATTTGACCTCTCTGCTGGCTGAGATAAGCTCATTTTCAACGTCCAATTCAGAAAGTGATAAAAACAGATCCAGCCATAAAATGCATCATTCTTTTTTGTTTTAGACAACATTTCATGCACTGTTAAACATGTTAAAGCAAGTTGCAAGTGAAAATCTATGTCTCTGACTGAGTTTGCATTACTGTGATTTGACCTCTCTGCTGGCTGAGATAAGCTCATTTTCAACGTCCAATTCAGAATGTAATAAAACCAGATCCAGCTATAAAATGCATCATTCTTTTTTGTTTTAGACAACATTTCATGCACTGTTAAACATGTTAAAGCAAGTTGCAAGTGAAAATCCATGTCTCTGACTGAGTTTGCATTACTGTGATTTGACCTCTCTGCTGGCTGAGATAAACTCATTTTCAACGTCCAATTCAGAATGTAATAAAACCAGATCCAGCTATAAAATGCATCATTCTTTTTTGTTTTAGACAACATTTCATGCACTGGTAAACATGTTAAAGCAAGTTGCAAGTGAAAATCTATGTCCCTGACTGAGTTTGCATTACTATGATTTGACCTCTCTGCTGGCTGAGATAAGCTCATTTTCAACGTCCATTTCAGAAAATGATAAAAACAGATCCAGCCATAACATGGATCATTCTTTTTTGTTTTAGACAACATTTCATGCACTGTTAAACATGTTAAAGCAAGTTGCAAGTGAAAATCTATGTCTCTGACTGAGTTTGCATTACTGTGATTTGACCTCTCTGCTGGCTGAGATAAGCTCATTTTCAACGTCCAATTCAGAATGTAATAAAACCAGATCCAGCTATAAAATGCATCATTCTTTTTTGTTTTAGACAACATTTCATGCACTGTTAAACATGTTAAAGCAAGTTGCAAGTGAAAATCTATGTCTCTGACTGAGTTTGCATTACTGTGATTTGACCTCTCTGCTGGCTGAGATAAGCTCATTTTCAACGTCCAATTCAGAAAGTGATAAAACCAGATCCAGCTATAAAATGCATCATTCTTTTTTGTTTTAGACAACTTTTCATGCACTGTTAAACATGTTAAAGCAAGTTGCAAGTGAAAATCTATGTCTCTGACTGAGTTTGCATTACTGTGATTTAACCTCTCTGCTGGCTGAGATAAGCTCATTTTCAACGTCCAATTCAGAATGTAATAAAACCAGATCCAGCTATAAAATGCATCATTCTTTTTTGTTTTAGACAACATTTCATGCACTGTTAAACATGTTAAAGCAAGTTGCAAGTGAAAATCTATGTCTCTGACTGAGTTTGCATTAATGTGATTTGACCTCTCTGCTGGCTGAGACAAGCTCATTTTCAACGTCCAATTTAGAATGTAATAAAACCAGATCCAGACATAAAATGCATCATTCTTTTTTGTTTTAGACAACATTTCATGCACTGTTAAACATGTTAAAGCAAGTTGCAAGTGAAAATCTATGTCTCTGACTGAGTTTGCATTACTGTGATTTGACCTCTCTGCTGGCTGAGATAAGCTCATTTTCAACGTCCAATTCAGAATGTAATAAAACCAGATCCAGCTATAAAATGCATCATTCTTTTTTTGTTTTAGACAACATTTCATGCACTGTTAAACATGTTAAAGCAAGTTGCAAGTGAAAATCTATGTCTCTGACTGAGTTTGCATTACTGTGATTTGACCTCTCTGCTGGCTGAGATAAGCTCATTTTCAACGTCCATTTCAAAAAGTGATAAAAACAGATCCAGCCATAAAATGGATCATTCTTTTTTGTTTTAGACAACATTTCATGCACTGTTAAACATGTTAAAGCAAGTTGCAAGTGAAAATCTATGTCTCTGACTGAGTTTGCATTACTGTGATTTGACCTCTCTGCTGGCTGAGATAAGCTCATTTTCAACGTCCAATTCAGAATGTAATAAAACCAGATCCAGCCATAAAATGCATCATTCTTTTTTGTTTTAGACAACATTTCATGCACTGTTAAACATGTTAAAGCAAGTTGCAAGTGAAAATCTATGTCTCTGACTGAGTTTGCATTACTGTGATTTGACCTCTCTGCTGGCTGAGATAAGCTCACTTTCAACGTCCAATTCAGAAAGTGATAAAAATAGATCCAGACATAAAATGCATCATTCTTTTTTGTTTTAGACAACATTTCATGCATTGTTAAACATGTTAAAGCAAGTTGCAAGTGAAAATCTATGTCTCTGACTGAGTTTGCATTACTGTGATTTGACCTCTCTGCTGGCTGAGATAAGCTCATTTTCAACGTCCAATTCAGAAAGTGATAAAAACAGATCCAGCCATAAAATGCATCATTCTTTTTTGTTTTAGACAACATTTCCTGCACTGTTAAACATGTTAAAGCAAGTTGCAAGTGAAAATCTATGTCCCTGACTGAGTTTGCATTACTGTGATTTGACCTCTCTGCTGGCTGAGATAAGCTCATTTTCAACGTCCAATTCAAAAAGTGATAAAAACAGATCCAGCCCTAAAATGGATCATTCTTTTTTGTTTTAGACAACATTTCATGCACTGTTAAACATGTTAAAGCAAGTTGCTAGTGAAAATCTATGTCTCTGACTGAGTTTGCATTACTGTGAATTGACCTCTCTGCTGGCTGAGATAAGCTCATTTTCAACGTCCAATTCAGAATGTAATAAAACCAGATCCAGCTATAAAATGCATCATTCTTTTTTGTTTTAGACAACATTTCATGCACTGTTAAACATGTTAAAGCAAGTTGCAAGTGAAAATCTATGTCTCTGACTGAGTTTGCATTACTGTGATTTGACCTCTCTGCTGGCTGAGATAAGCTCATTTTCAACGTCCAATTCAGAAAGTGATAAAAATAGATCCGGACATAAAATGCATCATTCTTTTTTGTTTTAGACAACATTTCATGCACTGTTAAACATGTTAAAGCAAGTTGCAAGAGAAAACATATGTCTCTGACTGAGTTTGCATCACTGTGATTTGACCTCTCTGCTGGCTGAGATAAGCTCATTTTCAACTTCCAATTCAGAATGTAATAAAACCAGATCCAGCCATAAAATGCATCATTCTTTTTTGTTTTAGACAACATTTCATGCACTGTTAAACATGTTAAAGCAAGTTGCAAGTGAAAATATATGTCTCTGACTGAGTTTGCATTACTGTGATTTGACCTCTCTGCTGGCTGAGATAAGCTCATTTTCAACGTCCAATTCAGAATGTAATAAAACCAGATCCAGCCATAAAATGCAACATTCTTTTTTGTTTTAGACAACATTTCATGCACTGTTAAACATGTTAAAGCAAGTTGCAAGTGAAAATCTATGTCTCTGACTGAGTTTGCATTACTGTGATTTGACCTCTCTGCTGGCTGAGATAAGCTCATTTTCAACGTCCAATTCAGAATGTAATAAAACCAGATCCAGCCATAAAATGCATCATTCTTTTTTGTTTTAGACAACATTTCATGCACTGTTAAACATGTTAAAGCAAGTTGCAAGTGAAAATATATGTCTCTGACTGAGTTTGCATTACTGTGATTTGACCTCTCTGCTGGCTGAGATAAGCTCATTTTCAACGTCCAATTCAGAATGTAATAAAACCAGATCCAGCTATAAAATGCATCATTCTTTTTTGTTTTAGACAACATTTCATGCACTGTTCAACATGTTAAAGCAAGTTGCAAGTGAAAATCTATGTCTCTGACTGAGTTTGCATTACTGTGATTTGACCTCTCTGCTGGCTGAGATAAGCTCATTTTCAACGTCCAATTCAGAAAGTGATAAAAACAGATCCAGCCATAAAATGCATCATTCTTTTTTGTTTTAGACAACATTTCCTGCACTGTTAAACATGTTAAAGCAAGTTGCAAGTGAAAATCTATGTCCCTGACTGAGTTTGCATTACTGTGATTTGACCTGTCTGCTGGCTGAGATAAGCTCATTTTCAACGTCCAATTCAAAAAGTGATAAAAACAGATCCAGCCATAAAATGGATCATTCTTTTTTGTTTTAGACAACATTTCATGCACTGTTAAACATGTTAAAGCAAGTTGCAAGTGAAAATCTATGTCTCTGACTGAGTTTGCATTACTGTGAATTGACCTCTCTGCTGGCTGAGATAAGCTCATTTTCAACGTCCAATTCAGAATGTAATAAAACCAGATCCAGCTATAAAATGCATCATTCTTTTTTGTTTTAGACAACATTTCATGCACTGTTAAACATGTTAAAGCAAGTTGCAAGTGAAAATCTATGTCTCTGACTGAGTTTGCATTACTGTGATTTGACCTCTCTGCTGGCTGAGATAAGCTCATTTTCAACGTCCAATTCAGAAAGTGATAAAAATAGATCCGGACATAAAATGCATCATTCTTTTTTGTTTTAGACAACATTTCATGCACTGTTAAACATGTTAAAGCAAGTTGCAAGAGAAAACATATGTCTCTGACTGAGTTTGCATTACTGTGATTTGACCTCTCTGCTGGCTGAGATAAGCTCATTTTCAACGTCCAATTCAGAATGTAATAAAACCAGATCCAGCTATAAAATGCATCATTCTTTTTTGTTTTAGACAACATTTCATGCACTGTTAAACAATATTAAAGCAAGTTGCAAGTGAAAATCTATGTCTCTGACTGAGTTTGCATTACTGTGATTTGACCTGTCTGCTGGCTGAGATAAGCTCATTTTCAACGTCCAATTTAGAATGTAATAAAACCAGATCCAGACATAAAATGCATCATTCTTTTTTGTTTTAGACAACATTTCATGCACTGTTAAACATGTTAAAGCAAGTTGCAAGTGAAAATCTATGTCTCTGACTGAGTTTGCATTACTGTGATTTGACCTCTCTGCTGGCTGAGATAAGCTCATTTTCAACGTCCAATTCAGAATGTAATAAAACCAGATCCAGCTATAAAATGCATCATTCTTTTTTGTTTTAGACAACATTTCATGCACTGTTAAACATGTTAAAGCAAGTTGCAAGTGAAAATCTATGTCTCTGACTGAGTTTGCATTACTGTGATTTGACCTCTCTGCTGGCTGAGATAAGCTCATTTTCAACGTCCATTTCAAAAAGTGATAAAAACAGATCCAGCCATAAAATGGATCATTCTTTTTTGTTTTAGACAACATTTCATGCACTTTTAAACATGTTAAAGCAAGTTGCAAGTGAAAATCTATGTCTCTGACTGAGTTTGCATTACTGTGATTTGACCTCTCTGCTGGCTGAGATAAGCTCATTTTCAACGTCCAATTCAGAATGTAATAAAACCAGATCCAGCCATAAAATGCATCATTCTTTTTTGTTTTAGACAACATTTCATGCACTGTTAAACATGTTAAAGCAAGTTGCAAGTGAAAATCTATGTCTCTGACTGAGTTTGCATTACTGTGAATTGACCTCTCTGCTGGCTGAGATAAGCTCATTTTCAACGTCCAATTCAGAATGTAATAAAACCAGATCCAGCTATAAAATGCATCATTCTTTTTTGTTTTAGACAACATTTCATGCACTGTTCAACATGTTAAAGCAAGTTGCAAGTGAAAATCTATGTCTCTGACTGAGTTTGCATTACTGTGATTTGACCTCTCTGCTGGCTGAGATAAGCTCATTTTCAACGTCCAATTCAGAAAGTGATAAAAACAGATCCAGCCATAAAATGCATCATTCTTTTTTGTTTTAGACAACATTTCCTGCACTGTTAAACATGTTAAAGCAAGTTGCAAGTGAAAATCTATGTCCCTGACTGAGTTTGCATTACTGTGATTTGACCTGTCTGCTGGCTGAGATAAGCTCATTTTCAACGTCCAATTCAAAAAGTGATAAAAACAGATCCAGCCATAAAATGGATCATTCTTTTTTGTTTTAGACAACATTTCATGCACTGTTAAACATGTTAAAGCAAGTTGCAAGTGAAAATCTATGTCTCTGACTGAGTTTGCATTACTGTGAATTGACCTCTCTGCTGGCTGAGATAAGCTCATTTTCAACGTCCAATTCAGAATGTAATAAAACCAGATCCAGCTATAAAATGCATCATTCTTTTTTGTTTTAGACAACATTTCATGCACTGTTAAACATGTTAAAGCAAGTTGCAAGTGAAAATCTATGTCTCTGACTGAGTTTGCATTACTGTGATTTGACCTCTCTGCTGGCTGAGATAAGCTCATTTTCAACGTCCAATTCAGAAAGTGATAAAAATAGATCCGGACATAAAATGCATCATTCTTTTTTGTTTTAGACAACATTTCATGCACTGTTAAACATGTTAAAGCAAGTTGCAAGAGAAAACATATGTCTCTGACTGAGTTTGCATCACTGTGATTTGACCTCTCTGCTGGCTGAGATAAGCTCATTTTCAACGTCCAATTCAGAATGTAATAAAACCAGATCCAGCCATAAAATGCATCATTCTTTTTTGTTTTAGACAACATTTCCTGCACTGTTAAACATGTTAAAGCAAGTTGCAAGTGAAAATCTATGTCCCTGACTGAGTTTGCATTACTGTGATTTGACCTCTCTGCTGGCTGAGATAAGCTCATTTTCAACGTCCAATTCAAAAAGTGATAAAAACAGATCCAGCCATAAAATGGATCATTCTTTTTTGTTTTAGACAACATTTCATGCACTGTTAAACATGTTAAAGCAAGTTGCAAGTGAAAATCTATGTCTCTGACTGAGTTTGCATTACTGTGAATTGACCTCTCTGCTGGCTGAGATAAGCTCATTTTCAACGTCCAATTCAGAATGTAATAAAACCAGATCCAGCTATAAAATGCATCATTCTTTTTTGTTTTAGACAACATTTCATGCACTGTTAAACATGTTAAAGCAAGTTGCAAGTGAAAATCTATGTCTCTGACTGAGTTTGCATTACTGTGATTTGACCTCTCTGCTGGCTGAGATAAGCTCATTTTCAACGTCCAATTCAGAAAGTGATAAAAATAGATCCGGACATAAAATGCATCATTCTTTTTTGTTTTAGACAACATTTCATGCACTGTTAAACATGTTAAAGCAAGTTGCAAGAGAAAACATATGTCTCTGACTGAGTTTGCATTACTGTGATTTGACCTCTCTGCTGGCTGAGATAAGCTCATTTTCAACGTCCAATTCAGAATGTAATAAAACCAGATCCAGCTATAAAATGCATCATTCTTTTTTGTTTTAGACAACATTTCATGCACTGTTAAACAATATTAAAGCAAGTTGCAAGTGAAAATCTATGTCTCTGACTGAGTTTGCATTACTGTGATTTGACCTCTCTGCTGGCTGAGATAAGCTCATTTTCAACGTCCATTTCAAAAAGTGATAAAAACAGATTCAGCCATAAAATGGATCATTCTTTTTTGTTTTAGACAACATTTCATGCACTGTTAAACATGTTAAAGCAAGTTGCAAGTGAAAATCTATGTCTCTGACTGAGTTTGCATTACTGTGATTTGACCTCTCTGCTGGCTGAGATAAGCTCATTTTCAACGTCCAATTCAGAATGTAATAAAACCAGATCCAGCTATAAAATGCATCATTCTTTTTTGTTTTAGACAACATTTCATGCACTGTTAAACATGTTAAAGCAAGTTGCAAGTGAAAATCTATGTCTCTGACTGAGTTTGCATTACTGTGATTTGACCTCTCTGCTGGCTGAGATAAGCTCATTTTCAACGTCCAATTCAGAATGTAATAAAACCAGATCCAGCTATAAAATGCATCATTTTTTTTTGTTTTAGACAACATTTCATGCACTGTTAAACATGTTAAAGCAAGTTGCAAGTGAAAATCCATGTCTCTGACTGAGTTTGCATTACTGTGATTTGACCTCTCTGCTGGCTGAGATAAGCTCATTTTCAACGTCCAATTCAGAATGTAATAAAACCAGATCCAGCTATAAAATGCATCATTCTTTTTTGTTTTAGACAACATTTCATGCACTGGTAAACATGTTAAAGCAAGTTGCAAGTGAAAATCTATGTCCCTGACTGAGTTTGCATTACTATGATTTGACCTCTCTGCTGGCTGAGATAAGCTCATTTTCAACGTCCATTTCAGAAAATGATAAAAACAGATCCAGCCATAACATGGATCATTCTTTTTTGTTTTAGACAACATTTCATGCACTGTTAAACATGTTAAAGCAAGTTGCAAGTGAAAATCTATGTCTCTGACTGAGTTTGCATTACTGTGATTTAACCTCTCTGCTGGCTGAGATAAGCTCATTTTCAACGTCCAATTCAGAATGTAATAAAACCAGATCCAGCTATAAAATGCATCATTCTTTTTTGTTTTAGACAACATTTCATGCACTGTTAAACATGTTAAAGCAAGTTGCAAGTGAAAATCTATGTCTCTGACTGAGTTTGCATTAATGTGATTTGACCTCTCTGCTGGCTGAGACAAGCTCATTTTCAACGTCCAATTTAGAATGTAATAAAACCAGATCCAGACATAAAATGCATCATTCTTTTTTGTTTTAGACAACATTTCATGCACTGTTAAACATGTTAAAGCAAGTTGCAAGTGAAAATCTATGTCTCTGACTGAGTTTGCATTACTGTGATTTGACCTCTCTGCTGGCTGAGATAAGCTCATTTTCAACGTCCATTTCAAAAAGTGATAAAAACAGATCCAGCCATAAAATGGATCATTCTTTTTTGTTTTAGACAACATTTCATGCACTGTTAAACATGTTAAAGCAAGTTGCAAGTGAAAATCTATGTCTCTGACTGAGTTTGCATTACTGTGATTTGACCTCTCTGCTGGCTGAGATAAGCTCATTTTCAGCGTCCAATTCAGAATGTAATAAAACCAGATCCAGCCATAAAATGCATCATTCTTTTTTGTTTTAGACAACATTTCATGCACTGTTAAACATGTTAAAGCAAGTTGCAAGTGAAAATCTATGTCTCTGACTGAGTTTGCATTACTGTGATTTGACCTGTCTGCTGGCTGAGATAAGCTCATTTTCAACGTCCAATTTAGAATGTAATAAAACCAGATCCAGACATAAAATGCATCATTCTTTTTTGTTTTAGACAACATTTCATGCACTGTTAAACATGTTAAAGCAAGTTGCAAGTGAAAATCTATGTCTCTGACTGAGTTTGCATTACTGTGATTTGACCTCTCTGCTGGCTGAGATAAGCTCATTTTCAACGTCCAATTCAGAATGTAATAAAACCAGATCCAGCTATAAAATGCATCATTCTTTTTTGTTTTAGACAACATTTCATGCACTGTTAAACATGTTAAAGCAAGTTGCAAGTGAAAATCTATGTCTCTGACTGAGTTTGCATTACTGTGATTTGACCTCTCTGCTGGCTGAGATAAGCTCATTTTCAACGTCCATTTCAAAAAGTGATAAAAACAGATCCAGCCATAAAATGGATCATTCTTTTTTGTTTTAGACAACATTTCATGCACTGTTAAACATGTTAAAGCAAGTTGCAAGTGAAAATCTATGTCTCTGACTGAGTTTGCATTACTGTGATTTGACCTCTCTGCTGGCTGAGATAAGCTCATTTTCAACGTCCAATTCAGAATGTAATAAAACCAGATCCAGCCATAAAATGCATCATTCTTTTTTGTTTTAGACAGCATTTCATGCACTGTTAAACATGTTAAAGCAAGTTGCAAGTGAAAATCTATGTCTCTGACTGAGTTTGCATTACTTTGATTTGACCTCTCTGCTGGCTGAGATAAGCTCATTTTCAACGTCCAATTCAGAATGTAATAAAACCAGATCCAGCTATAAAATGCATCATTCTTTTTTGTTTTAGACAAGATTTCATACACTGTTAAACATGTTAAAGCAAGTTGCAAGTGAAAATCTATGTCTCTGACTGAGTTTGCATTACTGTGATTTGACCTCTCTGCTGGCTGAGATAAGCTCATTTTCAACGTCCAATACAGAAAGTGATAAAAATAGATCCGGACATAAAATGCATCATTCTTTTTTGTTTTAGACAACATTTCATGCACTGTTAAACATGTTAAAGCAAGTTGCAAGAGAAAACATATGTCTCTGACTGAGTTTGCATTACTGTGATTTGACCTCTCTGCTGGCTGAGATAAGCTCATTTTCAACGTCCAATTCAGAATGTAATAAAACCAGATCCAGCCATAAAATGCATCATTCTTTTTTGTTTTAGACAACATTTCATGCACTGTTAAACATGTTAAAGCAAGTTGCAAGTGAAAATATATGTCTCTGACTGAGTTTGCATTACTGTGATTTGACCTCTCTGCTGGCTGAGATAAGCTCATTTTCAACGTCCAATTCAGAAAGTGATAAAAACAGATCCAGCCATAAAATGCATCATTCTTTTTTGTTTTAGACAACATTTCATGCACTGTTAAACATGTTAAAGCAAGTTGCAAGTGAAAATCTATGTCTCTGACTGAGTTTGCATTACTGTGATTTGACCTCTCTGCTGGCTGAGATAAGCTCATTTTCAACGTCCAATTCAGAATGTAATAAAACCAGATCCAGCTATAAAATGCATCATTCTTTTTTGTTTTAGACAACATTTCATGCACTGTTAAACATGTTAAAGCAAGTTGCAAGTGAAAATCTATGTCTCTGACTGAGTTTGCATTACTGTGATTTGACCTCTCTGCTGGCTGAGATAAGCTCATTTTCAACGTCCAATTCAGAATGTAATAAAACCAGATCCAGCTATAAAATGCATCATTCTTTTTTGTTTTAGACAACATTTCATGCACTGTTAAACATGTTAAAGCAAGTTGCAAGTGAAAATCCATGTCTCTGACTGAGTTTGCATTACTGTGATTTGACCTCTCTGCTGGCTGAGATAAACTCATTTTCAACGTCCAATTCAGAATGTAATAAAACCAGATCCAGCTATAAAATGCATCATTCTTTTTTGTTTTAGACAACATTTCATGCACTGGTAAACATGTTAAAGCAAGTTGCAAGTGAAAATCTATGTC
Source organism: Danio rerio (assembly GCF_052040795.2). Classification (NCBI taxonomy): domain Eukaryota; kingdom Metazoa; phylum Chordata; class Actinopteri; order Cypriniformes; family Danionidae; genus Danio; species Danio rerio. Next base: position 61,641,438 of record NC_141027.1, read on the forward strand.
TCTGACTGAGTTTGCATTACTGTGATTTGACCTCTCTGCTGGCTGAGATAAGCTCATTTTCAGCGTCCAATTCAGAATGTAATAAAACCAGATCCAGCCATAAAATGCATCATTCTTTTTTGTTTTAGACAACATTTCATGCACTGTTAAACATGTTAAAGCAAGTTGCAAGTGAAAATATATGTCTCTGACTGAGTTTGCATTACTGTGATTTGACCTCTCTGCTGGCTGAGATAAGCTCATTTTCAACGTCCAATTCAGAAAGTGATAAAAACAGATCCAGCCATAAAATGCATCATTCTTTTTTGTTTTAGACAACATTTCATGCACTGTTAAACATGTTAAAGCAAGTTGCAAGTGAAAATCTATGTCTCTGACTGAGTTTGCATTACTGTGATTTGACCTCTCTGCTGGCTGAGATAAGCTCATTTTCAACGTCCAATTCAGAATGTAATAAAACCAGATCCAGCTATAAAATGCATCATTCTTTTTTGTTTTAGACAACATTTCATGCACTGTTAAACATGTTAAAGCAAGTTGCAAGTGAAAATCCATGTCTCTGACTGAGTTTGCATTACTGTGATTTGACCTCTCTGCTGGCTGAGATAAACTCATTTTCAACGTCCAATTCAGAATGTAATAAAACCAGATCCAGCTATAAAATGCATCATTCTTTTTTGTTTTAGACAACATTTCATGCACTGGTAAACATGTTAAAGCAAGTTGCAAGTGAAAATCTATGTCCCTGACTGAGTTTGCATTACTATGATTTGACCTCTCTGCTGGCTGAGATAAGCTCATTTTCAACGTCCATTTCAGAAAATGATAAAAACAGATCCAGCCATAACATGGATCATTCTTTTTTGTTTTAGACAACATTTCATGCACTGTTAAACATGTTAAAGCAAGTTGCAAGTGAAAATCTATGTCTCTGACTGAGTTTGCATTACTGTGATTTGACCTCTCTGCTGGCTGAGATAAGCTCATTTTCAACGTCCAATTCAGAATGTAATAAAACCAGATCCAGCTATAAAATGCATCATTCTTTTTTGTTTTAGACAACATTTCATGCACTGTTAAACATGTTAAAGCAAGTTGCAAGTGAAAATCTATGTCTCTGACTGAGTTTGCATTACTGTGATTTGACCTCTCTGCTGGCTGAGATAAGCTCATTTTCAACGTCCAATTCAGAAAGTGATAAAACCAGATCCAGCTATAAAATGCATCATTCTTTTTTGTTTTAGACAACTTTTCATGCACTGTTAAACATGTTAAATCAAGTTGCAAGTGAAAATCTATGTCTCTGACTGAGTTTGCATTACTGTGATTTAACCTCTCTGCTGGCTGAGATAAGCTCATTTTCAACGTCCAATTCAGAATGTAATAAAACCAGATCCAGCTATAAAATGCATCATTCTTTTTTGTTTTAGACAACATTTCATGCACTGTTAAACATGTTAAAGCAAGTTGCAAGTGAAAATCTATGTCTCTGACTGAGTTTGCATTAATGTGATTTGACCTCTCTGCTGGCTGAGACAAGCTCATTTTCAACGTCCAATTTAGAATGTAATAAAACCAGATCCAGACATAAAATGCATCATTCTTTTTTGTTTTAGACAACATTTCATGCACTGTTAAACATGTTAAAGCAAGTTGCAAGTGAAAATCTATGTCTCTGACTGAGTTTGCATTACTGTGATTTGACCTCTCTGCTGGCTGAGATAAGCTCATTTTCAACGTCCAATTCAGAATGTAATAAAACCAGATCCAGCTATAAAATGCATCATTCTTTTTTTGTTTTAGACAACATTTCATGCACTGTTAAACATGTTAAAGCAAGTTGCAAGTGAAAATCTATGTCTCTGACTGAGTTTGCATTACTGTGATTTGACCTCTCTGCTGGCTGAGATAAGCTCATTTTCAACGTCCATTTCAAAAAGTGATAAAAACAGATCCAGCCATAAAATGGATCATTCTTTTTTGTTTTAGACAACATTTCATGCACTGTTAAACATGTTAAAGCAAGTTGCAAGTGAAAATCTATGTCTCTGACTGAGTTTGCATTACTGTGATTTGACCTCTCTGCTGGCTGAGATAAGCTCATTTTCAACGTCCAATTCAGAATGTAATAAAACCAGATCCAGCCATAAAATGCATCATTCTTTTTTGTTTTAGACAACATTTCATGCACTGTTAAACATGTTAAAGCAAGTTGCAAGTGAAAATCTATGTCTCTGACTGAGTTTGCATTACTGTGATTTGACCTCTCTGCTGGCTGAGATAAGCTCACTTTCAACGTCCAATTCAGAAAGTGATAAAAATAGATCCAGACATAAAATGCATCATTCTTTTTTGTTTTAGACAACATTTCATGCATTGTTAAACATGTTAAAGCAAGTTGCAAGTGAAAATCTATGTCTCTGACTGAGTTTGCATTACTGTGATTTGACCTCTCTGCTGGCTGAGATAAGCTCATTTTCAACGTCCAATTCAGAAAGTGATAAAAACAGATCCAGCCATAAAATGCATCATTCTTTTTTGTTTTAGACAACATTTCCTGCACTGTTAAACATGTTAAAGCAAGTTGCAAGTGAAAATCTATGTCCCTGACTGAGTTTGCATTACTGTGATTTGACCTCTCTGCTGGCTGAGATAAGCTCATTTTCAACGTCCAATTCAAAAAGTGATAAAAACAGATCCAGCCCTAAAATGGATCATTCTTTTTTGTTTTAGACAACATTTCATGCACTGTTAAACATGTTAAAGCAAGTTGCAAGTGAAAATCTATGTCTCTGACTGAGTTTGCATTACTGTGAATTGACCTCTCTGCTGGCTGAGATAAGCTCATTTTCAACGTCCAATTCAGAATGTAATAAAACCAGATCCAGCTATAAAATGCATCATTCTTTTTTGTTTTAGACAACATTTCATGCACTGTTAAACATGTTAAAGCAAGTTGCAAGTGAAAATCTATGTCTCTGACTGAGTTTGCATTACTGTGATTTGACCTCTCTGCTGGCTGAGATAAGCTCATTTTCAACGTCCAATTCAGAAAGTGATAAAAATAGATCCGGACATAAAATGCATCATTCTTTTTTGTTTTAGACAACATTTCATGCACTGTTAAACATGTTAAAGCAAGTTGCAAGAGAAAACATATGTCTCTGACTGAGTTTGCATCACTGTGATTTGACCTCTCTGCTGGCTGAGATAAGCTCATTTTCAACTTCCAATTCAGAATGTAATAAAACCAGATCCAGCCATAAAATGCATCATTCTTTTTTGTTTTAGACAACATTTCATGCACTGTTAAACATGTTAAAGCAAGTTGCAAGTGAAAATATATGTCTCTGACTGAGTTTGCATTACTGTGATTTGACCTCTCTGCTGGCTGAGATAAGCTCATTTTCAACGTCCAATTCAGAAAGTGATAAAAACAGATCCAGCCATAAAATGCATCATTCTTTTTTGTTTTAGACAACATTTCATGCACTGTTAAACATGTTAAAGCAAGTTGCAAGTGAAAATCTATGTCTCTGACTGAGTTTGCATTACTGTGATTTGACCTCTCTGCTGGCTGAGATAAGCTCATTTTCAACGTCCAATTCAGAATGTAATAAAACCAGATCCAGCCATAAAATGCAACATTCTTTTTTGTTTTAGACAACATTTCATGCACTGTTAAACATGTTAAAGCAAGTTGCAAGTGAAAATCTATGTCTCTGACTGAGTTTGCATTACTGTGATTTGACCTCTCTGCTGGCTGAGATAAGCTCATTTTCAACGTCCAATTCAGAATGTAATAAAACCAGATCCAGCCATAAAATGCATCATTCTTTTTTGTTTTAGACAACATTTCATGCACTGTTAAACATGTTAAAGCAAGTTGCAAGTGAAAATATATGTCTCTGACTGAGTTTGCATTACTGTGATTTGACCTCTCTGCTGGCTGAGATAAGCTCATTTTCAACGTCCAATTCAGAATGTAATAAAACCAGATCCAGCTATAAAATGCATCATTCTTTTTTGTTTTAGACAACATTTCATGCACTGTTAAACATGTTAAAGCAAGTTGCAAGTGAAAATCTATGTCTCTGACTGAGTTTGCATTACTGTGATTTGACCTGTCTGCTGGCTGAGATAAGCTCATTTTCAACGTCCAATTTAGAATGTAATAAAACCAGATCCAGACATAAAATGCATCATTCTTTTTTGTTTTAGACAACATTTCATGCACTGTTAAACATGTTAAAGCAAGTTGCAAGTGAAAATCTATGTCTCTGACTGAGTTTGCATTACTGTGATTTGACCTCTCTGCTGGCTGAGATAAGCTCATTTTCAACGTCCAATTCAGAATGTAATAAAACCAGATCCAGCTATAAAATGCATCATTCTTTTTTGTTTTAGACAACATTTCATGCACTGTTAAACATGTTAAAACAAGTTGCAAGTGAAAATCTATGTCTCTGACTGAGTTTGCATTACTGTGATTTGACCTCTCTGCTGGCTGAGATAAGCTCATTTTCAACGTCCATTTCAAAAAGTGATAAAAACAGATCCAGCCATAAAATGGATCATTCTTTTTTGTTTTAGACAACATTTCATGCACTGTTAAACATGTTAAAGCAAGTTGCAAGAGAAAACATATGTCTCTGACTGAGTTTGCATCACTGTGATTTGACCTCTCTGCTGGCTGAGATAAGCTCATTTTCAACGTCCAATTCAGAATGTAATAAAACCAGATCCAGCCATAAAATGCATCATTCTTTTTTGTTTTAGACAACATTTCCTGCACTGTTAAACATGTTAAAGCAAGTTGCAAGTGAAAATCTATGTCCCTGACTGAGTTTGCATTACTGTGATTTGACCTCTCTGCTGGCTGAGATAAGCTCATTTTCAACGTCCAATTCAAAAAGTGATAAAAACAGATCCAGCCATAAAATGGATCATTCTTTTTTGTTTTAGACAACATTTCATGCACTGTTAAACATGTTAAAGCAAGTTGCAAGTGAAAATCTATGTCTCTGACTGAGTTTGCATTACTGTGAATTGACCTCTCTGCTGGCTGAGATAAGCTCATTTTCAACGTCCAATTCAGAATGTAATAAAACCAGATCCAGCTATAAAATGCATCATTCTTTTTTGTTTTAGACAACATTTCATGCACTGTTAAACATGTTAAAGCAAGTTGCAAGTGAAAATCTATGTCTCTGACTGAGTTTGCATTACTGTGATTTGACCTCTCTGCTGGCTGAGATAAGCTCATTTTCAACGTCCAATTCAGAAAGTGATAAAAATAGATCCGGACATAAAATGCATCATTCTTTTTTGTTTTAGACAACATTTCATGCACTGTTAAACATGTTAAAGCAAGTTGCAAGAGAAAACATATGTCTCTGACTGAGTTTGCATTACTGTGATTTGACCTCTCTGCTGGCTGAGATAAGCTCATTTTCAACGTCCAATTCAGAATGTAATAAAACCAGATCCAGCCATAAAATGCATCATTCTTTTTTGTTTTAGACAACATTTCATGCACTGTTAAACATGTTAAAGCAAGTTGCAAGTGAAAATCTATGTCTCTGACTGAGTTTGCATTACTGTGATTTGACCTCTCTGCTGGCTGAGATAAGCTCATTTTCAACGTCCATTTCAGAATGTAATAAAACCAGATCCAGCTATAAAATGCATCATTCTTTTTTGTTTTAGACAACATTTCATGCACTGTTAAACAATATTAAAGCAAGTTGCAAGTGAAAATCTATGTCTCTGACTGAGTTTGCATTACTGTGATTTGACCTCTCTGCTGGCTGAGATAAGCTCATTTTCAACGTCCATTTCAAAAAGTGATAAAAACAGATTCAGCCATAAAATGCATTATTCTTTTTTGTTTTAGACAACATTTCATGCACTGTTAAACATGTTAAAGCAAGTTGCAAGAGAAAACATATGTCTCTGACTGAGTTTGCATTACTGTGATTTGACCTCTCTGCTGGCTGAGATAAGCTCATTTTCAACGTCCAATTCAGAATGTAATAAAACCAGATCCAGCCATAAAATGCATCATTCTTTTTTGTTTTAGACAACATTTCATGCACTGTTAAACATGTTAAAGCAAGTTGCAAGTGAAAATCTATGTCTTTGACTGAGTTTGCATTACTGTGATTTGACCTCTCTGCTGGCTGAGATAAGCTCATTTTCAACGTCCAATTCAGAAAGTGATAAAAACAGATCCAGCCATAAAATGCATCATTCTTTTTTGTTTTAGACAACATTTCCTGCACTGTTAAACGTGTTAAAGCAAGTTGCAAGTAAAAATCTATGTCCCTGACTGAGTTTGCATTACTGTGATTTGACCTCTCTGCTGGCTGAGATAAGCTCATTTTCAACGTCCAATTCAGAAAGTGATAAAAACAGATCCAGCCATAAAATGGATCATTCTTTTTTGTTTTAGACAACATTTCATGCACTGTTAAACATGTTAAAGCAAGTTGCAAGTGAAAATCTATGTCTCTGACTGAGTTTGCATTACTGTGATTTGACCTCTCTGCTGGCTGAGATAAGCTCATTTTCAACGTCCAATTCAGAATGTAATAAAACCAGATCCAGCTATAAAATGCATCATTCTTTTTTGTTTTAGACAACATTTCATGCACTGTTAAACATGTTAAAGCAAGTTGCAAGTGAAAATCTATGTCTCTGACTGAGTTTGCATTACTGTAATTTGACCTCTCTGCTGGCTGAGATAAGCTCATTTTCAACGTCCAATTCAGAAAGTGATAAAAATAGATCCGGACATAAAATGCATTATTCTTTTTTGTTTTAGACAACATTTCATGCACTGTTAAACATGTTAAAGCAAGTTGCAAGAGAAAACATATGTCTCTGACTGAGTTTGCATTACTGTGATTTGACCTCTCTGCTGGCTGAGATAAGCTCATTTTCAACGTCCAATTCAGAATGTAATAAAACCAGATCCAGCCATAAAATGCATCATTCTTTTTTGTTTTAGACAACATTTCATGCACTATTAAACATGTTAAAGCAAGTTGCAAGTGAAAATATATGTCTCTGACTGAGTTTGCATTACTGTGATTTGACCTCTCTGCTGGCTGAGATAAGCTCATTTTCAACGTCCAATTCAGAAAGTGATAAAAACAGATCCAGCCATAAAATGCATCATTCTTTTTTGTTTTAGACAACATTTCATGCACTGTTAAACATGTTAAAGCAAGTTGCAAGTGAAAATCTATGTCTCTGACTGAGTTTGCATTACTGTGATTTGACCTCTCTGCTGGCTGAGATAAGCTCATTTTCAACGTCCAATTCAGAATGTAATAAAACCAAATCCAGCTATAAAATGCATCATTCTTTTTTGTTTTAGACAACATTTCATGCACTGTTAAACATGTTAAAGCAAGTTGCAAGTGAAAATCTATGTCTCTGACTGAGTTTGCATTACTGCTTATTTTGACCTCTGCTGGCTGAGAACAGCTCATTTTCAACGTTCAATTCAGAATGTGATAAAACCAGATCCAGCCACTAAAATGCATCATTCTTTTTGTTTTAGACAACATATCATGCACTGTTAAACATGTTAAAGCAAGTTGCAAGTGAAAATCTATGTCTCTGACTGAGTTTGCATTACTGCTTATTTTGACCTCTGCTGGCTGAGAACAGCTCATTTTCAACGTTGAATTCAGAAAGTGATAAAACCAGATCCAGCCACTAAAATGCATCATTCTTTTTGTTTAAGACAACATTTCATGCACTGTTAAACATGTTAAAGCAAGTAGCTAGTGAAAATCTATGTCTCTGACTGAGTTTGCATTACTGCTTATTTTGACCTCTGCTGGCTGAGAACAGCTCATTTTCAACGTTGAATTCAGAAAGTGATAAAACCAGATCCAGCCACTAAAATGCATCATTCTTTTTGTTTTAGACAACATTTCATGCACTGTTAAATATGTTTAGGAAAGTTGCAAGTGAAAATCTATGTCTCTGACTGAGTTTGCATTACTGCTTATTTTGACCTCTGCTGGCTGAGAACAGCTCATTTTCAACGTTCAATTCAGAATGTGATGAAACCAGATCCAGCCACTAAAAAGCATTTTCTTTTTGTTTTAGACAACATTTCATGCACTGTTAAATATGTTTAGGAAAGTTGCAAGTGAAAATCTATGTCTCTGACTGAATTTGCATTACTGCTTATTTTGACCTTTGCTGGCTGAGTAAAGCTCATTTTCAACGTCCAATACAGAATGTGATAAAACCAGATCCAGCTACTAAAATGCATCATTCTTTTTGTTTTAGACAACATTTCATGCACTGTTAAACATGTTAAAGCAAGTTGCAAGTGAAAATCTATGTCTCTGACTGAGTTTGCATTACTGCTTATTTTGACCTCTGCTGGCTGAGAACAGCTCATTTTCAACGTTCAATTCAGAATGTGATAAAACCAGATCCAGCCACTAAAATGCATCATTCTTTTTGTTTTAGACAACATTTCATGCACTGTTAAACATGTTAAAGCAAGTTGCAAGTGAAAATCTATGTCTCTGACTGAGTTTGCATTACTGCTTATTTTGACCTCTGCTGGCTGAGTAAAGCTCATTTTCAACGTCCAATACAGAATGTGATTAAACCAGATCCAGCTACTAAAATGCATCATTCTTTTTGTTTTAGACAACATTTCATATACTGTTAAACATGTTAAAGCAAGTTGCAAGTGAAAATCTATGTCTATGACTGAGTTTGCATTACTGCTTATTTTGACCTCTGCTGGCTCTGAAAAGCTCATTTTCAACTTTCAATTCAGAATGTGATAAAACCAGATCCAGCCACTAAAATGCATCATTCTTTTTGTTTTAGACAACATTTCATGCACTGTTAAACATGTTAAAGCAAGTTGCAAGTGAAAATCTATGTCTCTGACTGAGTTTGCATTACTGCTTATTTTGACCTCTGCTGGCTGAGTAAAGCTCATTTTCAACGTCCAATACAGAATGTGATAAAACCAGATCCAGCTACTAAAATGCATCATTCTTTTTGTTTTAGACAACATTTCATGCACTGTTAAAAATGTTAAAGCAAGTTGCAAGTGAAAATCTATGTCTCTGACTGAGTTTGCATTACTGCTTATTTTGACCTCTGCTGGCTGAGAACAGCTCATTTTCAACGTTCAATTCAGAATGTGATAAAACCAGATCCAGCCACTAAAAAACATTTTCTTTTTGTTTTAGACAACATTTCATGCACTGTTAAATATGTTTAGGAAAGTTGCAAGTGAAAATCTATGTCTCTGACTGAGTTTGCATTACTGCTTATTTTGACCTCTGCTGGCTGAGTAAAGCTCATTTTCAACGTCCAATACAGAATGTGATTAAACCAGATCCAGCTACTAAAATGCATCATTCTTTTTGTTTTAGACAACATTTCATATACTGTTAAACATGTTAAAGCAAGTTGCAAGTGAAAATCTGTCTATGACTGAGTTTGCATTACTGCTTATTTTGACCTCTGCTGGCTCTGAAAAGCTCATTTTCAACTTTCAATTCAGAATGTGATAAAACCAGATCCAGCCACTAAAAAAGCATTTTCTTTTTGTTTTAGACAAAATTTCATGCACTGTTAAATATGTTTAGGCAAGTTGCAAGTGAAAATCTATGTCTCTGACTGAGTTTGCATTACTGCTTATTTTGACCTCTGCTGGCTGAGAAAAGCTCATTTTCAATGTCCAATACAGAATGTGATAAAACCAGATCCAGCTACTAAAATGCATCATTATTTTTGTTTTAAACAACATTTCATGCACTGTTAAACATGTTAAAGCAAGTTGCAAGTGAAAATCTATGTCTCTGACTGAGTTTGCATTACTGTGATTTGACCTCTCTGCTGGCTGAGATAAGCTCATTTTCAACGTCCAATTCAGAATGTAATAAAACCAGATCCAGCTATAAAATGCATCATTCTTTTTTGTTTTAGACAACATTTCATGCACTGTTAAACATGTTAAAGCAAGTTGCAAGTGAAAATCTATGTCTCTGACTGAGTTTGCATTACTGTGATTTGACCTCTCTGCTGGCTGAGATAAGCTCATTTTCAACGTCCAATTCAGAATGTAATAAAACCAGATCCAGCTATAAAATGCATCATTCTAATTTGTTTTAGACAACATTTCATGCACTGTTAAACATGTTAAAGCAAGTTGCAAGTGAAAATCTATATCTCTGACTGAGTTTGCATTACTGTGATTTGACCTCTCTGCTGGCTGAGATAAGCTCATTTTCAACGTCCAATTCAGAATGTAATAAAACCAGATCCAGCTATAAAATGCATCATTCTTTTTTGTTTTAGACAACATTTCATGCACTGGTAAACATGTTAAAGCAAGTTGCAAGTGAAAATCTATGTCCCTGACTGAGTTTGCATTACTGTGATTTGACCTCTCTGCTGGCTGAGATAAGCTCATTTTCAACGTCCAATTCAGAATGTAATAAAACCAGATCCAGCTATAAAATGCATCATTCTTTTTTGTTTAAGACAACATTTCATAAACTGTTAAACATGTTAAAGCAAGTCGCAAGTGAAAATCTATGTCTCTGACTGAGTTTGCATTACTGTGATTTGACCTCTCTGCTGGCTGAGATAAGCTCATTTTCAACGTCCAATTCAGAATGTAATAAAACCAGATCCAGACATAAAATGCATCATTCTTTTTTGTTTTAGACAACATTTCATGCACTGTTAAACATGTTAAAGCAAGTTGCAAGTGAAAATCTATGTCTCTGACTGAGTTTGCATTACTGCTTATTTTGACCTCTGCTGGCTGAGTACAGCTCATTTTCAACCTTCAATTCAGAATGTGATAAAACCAGATCCAGCCACTAAAATGCATCATTCTTTTTGTTTTAGACAACATATCATGCACTGTTAAACATGTTAAAGCAAGTTGCAAGTGAAAATCTATGTCTCTGACTGAGTTTGCATTACTGCTTATTTTGACCTCTGCTGGCTGAGAACAGCTCATTTTCAACGTTGAATTCAGAAAGTGATAAAACCAGATCCAGCCACTAAAATGCATCATTCTTTTTGTTTAAGACAAAATTTCATGCACTGTTAAACATGTTAAAGCAAGTAGCTAGTGAAAATCTATGTCTCTGACTGAGTTTGCATTACTGCTTATTTTGACCTCTGCTGGCTGAGAACAGCTCATTTTCAACGTTGAATTCAGAAAGTGATAAAACCAGATCCAGCCACTAAAATGCATCATTCTTTTTGTTTTAGACAACATTTCATGCACTGTTAAATATGTTTAGGAAAGTTGCAAGTGAAAATCTATGTCTCTGACTGAGTTTGCATTACTGCTTATTTTGACCTCTGCTGGCTGAGAACAGCTCATTTTCAACGTTCAATTCAGAATGTGATGAAACCAGATCCAGCCACTAAAAAGCATTTTCTTTTTGTTTTAGACAACATTTCATGCACTGTTAAATATGTTTAGGAAAGTTGCAAGTGAAAATCTATGTCTCTGACTGAATTTGCATTACTGCTTATTTTGACCTCTGCTGGCTGAGAAAAGCTCATTTTCAACGTTGAATTCAGAAAGTGATAAAACCAGATCCAGCCACTAAAATGCATCATTCTTTTTGTTTTAGACAACATTTCATGCACTGTTAAATATGTTTAGGAAAGTTGCAAGTGAAAATCTATGTCTCTGACTGAGTTTGCATTACTGCTTATTTTGACCTCTGCTGGCTGAGAACAGCTCATTTTCAACGTTCAATTCAGAATGTGATGAAACCAGATCCAGCCACTAAAAAGCATTTTCTTTTTGTTTTAGACAACATTTCATGCACTGTTAAATATGTTTAGGAAAGTTGCAAGTGAAAATCTATGTCTCTGACTGAATTTGCATTACTGCTTATTTTGACCTCTGCTGGCTGAGTAAAGCTCATTTTCAACGTCCAATACAGAATGTGATAAAACAAGATCCAGCTACTAAAATGCATCATTCTTTTTGTTTTAGACAACATTTCATGCACTGTTAAACATGTTAAAGCAAGTTGCAAGTGAAAATCTATGTCTCTGACTGAGTTTGCATTACTGCTTATTTTGACCTCTGCTGGCTGAGAACAGCTCATTTTCAACGTTCAATTCAGAATGTGATAAAACCAGATCCAGCCACTAAAATGCATCATTCTTTTTGTTTTAGACAACATTTCATGCACTGTTAAACATGTTAAAGCAAGTTGCAAGTGAAAATCTATGTCTCTGACTGAGTTTGCATTACTGCTTATTTTGACCTCTGCTGGCTGAGTAAAGCTCATTTTCAACGTCCAATACAGAATGTGATAAAACCAGATCCAGCTACTAAAATGCATCATTCTTTTTGTTTTAGACAACATTTCATGCACTGTTAAAAATGTTAAAGCAAGTTGCAAGTGAAAATCTATGTCTCTGACTGAGTTTGCATTACTGCTTATTTTGACCTCTGCTGGCTGAGAACAGCTCATTTTCAACGTTCAATTCAGAATGTGATAAAACCAGATCCAGCCACTAAAATGCATCATTCTTTTTGTTTTAGACAACATTTCATGCACTGTTAAACATGTTAAAGCAAGTTGCAAGTGAAAATCTATGTCTCTGACTGAGTTTGCATTACTGCTTATTTTGACCTCTGCTGGCTGAGAACAGCTCATTTTCAACGTTCAATTCAGAATGTGATAAAACCAGATCCAGCCACTAAAAAACATTTTCTTTTTGTTTTAGACAACATTTCATGCACTGTTAAATATGTTTAGGAAAGTTGCAAGTGAAAATCTATGTCTCTGACTGAGTTTGCATTACTGCTTATTTTGACCTCTGCTGGCTGAGAACAGCTCATTTTCAACGTTGAATACAGAAAGTGATAAAACCAGATCCAGCCACTAAATTGCATCATTCTTTTTGTTTTAGACAACATTTCATTCACTGTTAAACATGTTAAAGCAAGTTGCAAGTGAAAATCTATGTCTCTTACTGAGTTTGCATTACTGCTTATTTTGACCTCTGCTGGCTCTGAAAAGCTCATTTTCAACGTTCAATTCAGAATGTGATAAAACCAGATCCAGCCACTAAAATGCATCATTCTTTTTGTTTTAGACAACATTTTATGCACTGTTAAACTTGTTAAAGCAAGTTGCAAGTGAAAATCTATGTCTAAGACTGAGTTTGCATTACTGCTTATTTTGACCTCTGCTGGCTCTGAAAAGCTCATTTTCAACGTTCAATTCAGAATGTGATAAAACCAGATCCAGCTACTAAAATGCATCATTCTTTTTGTTTTAGACAACATTTCATGCACTGTTAAACATGTTAAAGCAAGTTGCAAGTGAAAATCTATGTCTCTGACTGAGTTTGCATTACTGCTTATTTTGACCTCTGCTGGCTCTGAAAAGCTCATTTTTAACGTTCAATTCAGAATGTGATGAAACCAGATCCAGCCACTAAAAAGCATTTTCTTTTTGTTTTAGACAACATTTCATGCACTGTTAAATATGTTTAGGAAAGTTGCAAGTGAAAATCTATGTCTCTGACTGAGTTTGCATTACTGCTTACTTTGACCTCTGCTGGCTGAGAACAGCTCATTTTCAACGTTCAATTCAGAATGTGATTAAACCAGATCCAGCTACTAAAATGCATCATTCTTTTTGTTTTACACAACATTTCATATACTGTTAAGCATGTTAAAGCAAGTTGCAAGTGAAAATCTATGTCTATGACTGAGTTTGCATTACTGCTTATTTTGACCTCTGCTGGCTCGGAAAAGCTCATTTTCAACGTTCAATTCAGAATGTGATAAAACCAGATCCAGCCACTAAAAAGCATTTTCTTTTTGTTTTAGACAACATTTCATGCACTGTTAAACATGTTAAAGCAAGTTGCAAGTGAAAATCTATGTCTCTGACTGAGTTTGCATTACTGCTTATTTTGACCTCTGCTGGCTGAGAACAGCTCATTTTCAACGTTCAATTCAGAATGTGATAAAACCAGATCCAGCCACTAAAATGCATCATTCTTTTTGTTTTAGACAACATTTCATGCACTGTTAAACATGTTAAAGCAAGTTGCAAGTGAAAATCTATGTCTCTGACTGAGTTTGCATTACTGCTTATTTTGACCTCTGCTGGCTGAGAACAGCTCATTTTCAACGTTCAATTCAGAATGTGATAAAACCACATCCAGCCACTAAAATGCATCATTCTTTTTGTTTTAGACAACATTTCATGCACTGTTAAACATGTTAAAGTAAGTTGCAAGTGAAAATCTATGTCTATGACTGAGTTTGCATTACTGCTTATTTTGACCTCTGCTGGCTCTAAAAAGCTCATTTTCAACGCTCAACTCAGAATGTGATAAAACCAGATCCAGCCACTAAAAAGCATTTTCTTTTTGTTTTAGACAACATTTCATGCACTGTTAAACATGTTAAAGCAAGTTGCAAGTGAAAATCTATGTCTATGACTGAGTTTGCATTACTGCTTATTTTGACCTCTGCTGGCTGAGAAAAGCTCATTTTCAACGTTCAATGAAGAATGTGATAAAACCAGATCCAGCCACTAAAAAGCATTTTCTTTTTGTTTTAGACAACATTTCATGCACTGTTAAACATGTTAAAGCAAGTTGCAAGTGAAAATCTATGTCTATGACTGAGTTTGCATTACTGCTTATTTTGACCTCTGCTGGCTCTGAGAAGCTCATTTTCAACGTTCAATACAGAATGTTATAAAACCAGATCCAGCCACTAAAAAGCATTTTCTTTTTGTTTTAGACAACATTTCATGCACTGTTAAATATGTTTAAGAAAGTTGCAAGTGAAAATCTATGTCTCTTACTCAGTTTGCATAACTGCTTATTTTGACCTCTGCTGGCTCTGAAAAGCTCATTTTCAACGTTCAATTCAGAATGTGATAAAACCAGATCCAGCTACTAAAATGCATCATTCTCTTTTTGTTTTAGACAACATTTCATGCATTGTTAAACATGTTAAAGCAAGTTGCAAGTGAAAATCTATGTCTCTGACTGAGTTTGCATTACTGCTTATTTTTACCTCTGCTGGCTGAGAAAAGCTCATTTTCAACGTTCAATTCAGAATGTGATAAAACCAGATCCAGCCACTAAAATGCATCATTCTTTTTGTTTTAGACAAAATTTCATGCACTGTTAAACATGTTAAAGCAAGTGGCAAGTGAAAATCTATGTCTCTGACTGAGTTTGCATTACTGCTTATTTTTACCTCTGCTGGCTGAGAAAAGCTCATTTTCAAAGTTCAATTCAGAATGTGATAAAACCAGATCCAGCCACTAAAATGCATCATTCTTTTTGTTTTAGACAACATTTCATGCACTGTTAAACATGTTAAAGCAAGTTGCAAGTGAAAATCTATGTCTCTGACTGAGTTTGCATTACTGCTTATTTTGACCTCTGCTGGCTGAGAACAGCTCATTTTCAACGTTCAATTCAGAATGTGATAAAACCAGATCCAGCCACTAAAATGCATCATTCTTTTTGTTTTAGACAACATTTCATGCACTGTTAAACATTTTAAAGCAAGTTGCAAGTGAAAATCTATGTCTATGACTGAGTTTGCATTACTGCTTATTTTGACCTCTGCTGGCTGTGAAAAGCTCATTTTCAACGTTCAATTCAGAATGTGATAAAACCAGATCCAGCTACTAAAAAGCATTTTTTTTTTTGTTTTAGACATCATTTCATGCACTGTTAAATATGTTTAAGAAAGTTGCAAGTGAAAATCTATGTCTCTGACTGAGTTTGCATTACTGCTTATTTTGACCTCTGCTGGCTGAGTAAAGCTCATTTTCAACGTACAATGCAGAAAGTGATAAAACCAGATCCAGCTACTAAAATGCATTATTCTTTTTGTTTTAGACAACATTTCATGCACTGTTAAACATGTTTAGGAAAGTTGCAAGTAAAAATCTTTGTCTCTGACTGAGTTTGCATTACTGCTTTTTTTGACCTCTGCTGGCTGAGAAAAGCTCATTTTCAACGTTCAATTCAGAATGTGATAAAACCAGATCCAGCCACTAAAATGCATCATTCTTTTTGTTTTAGACAACATTTCATGCACTGTTAAACATGTTAAAGCAAGTTGCAAGTGAAAATCTATGTCTATGACTGAGTTTGCATTACTGCTTATTTTGACCTCTGCTGGCTCTGAAAAGCTCATTTTCAACGTTCAATACAGAATGTGATAAAACCAGATCCAGGTACTAAAATGCATCATTCTTTTTGTTTTAGACAACATTTCATGCACTGTTAAACATGTTAAAGCAAGTTGCAAGTGAAAATCTATGTCTATGACTGAGTTTGCATTACTGCTTATTTTGACCTCTGCTGGCTGAGAAAAGCTCATTTTCAACGTTCAATTCAGAATGTGATAAAACCAGATCCAGCCACTAAAATGCATCATTCTTATTGTTTTAGACAACATTTCATGCACTGTTAAACATGTTAAAGCAAGTTGCAAGTGAAAATCTATGTCTATGACTGAGTTTGCATTACTGCTTATTTTGACCTCTGCTGGCTGTGAAAAGCTCATTTTAAACGTTCAATTCAGAATGTGATAAAACCAGATCCAGCTACTAAAAAGCATTTTCTTTTTGTTTTAGACATCATTTCATGCACTGTTAAATATGTTTAAGAAAGTTGAAAGTGAAAATCTATGTCTCTGACTGAGTTTGCATTACTGCTTATTTTGACCTCTGCTGGCTGAGTAAAGCTCATTTTCAACGTTCAATGCAGAAAGTGATAAAACCAGATCCAGCTACTAAAATGCATTATTCTTTTTGTTTTAGACAACATTTCATGCACTGTTAAACATGTTAAAGCAAGTTGCAAGTAAAAATCTATGTCTCTGACTGAGTTTGCATTACTGCTTATTTTGACCTCTGCTGGCTGAGAAAAGCTCATTTTCAACGTTCAATTCAGAATGTGATAAAACCAGATCCAGCCACTAAAATGCATCATTCTTTTTGTTTTAGACAAAATTTCATGCACTGTTAAACATGTTAAAGCAAGTGGCAAGTGAAAATCTATGTCTCTGACTGAGTTTGCATTACTGCTTATTTTTACCTCTGCTGGCTGAGAAAAGCTCATTTTCAAAGTTCAATTCAGAATGTGATAAAACCAGATCCAGCCACTAAAATGCATCATTCTTTTTGTTTTAGACAACATTTCATGCACTGTTAAACATGTTAAAGCAAGTTGCAAGTGAAAATCTATGTCTCTGACTGAGTTTGCATTACTGCTTATTTTGACCTCTGCTGGCTGAGAACAGCTCATTTTCAACGTTCAATTCAGAAAGTGATAAAACCAGATCCAGCCACTAAAATGCATCATTCTTTTTGTTTTAGACAACATTTCATGCACTGTTAAACATTTTAAAGCAAGTTGCAAGTGAAAATCTATGTCTATGACTGAGTTTGCATTACTGCTTATTTTGACCTCTGCTGGCTGTGAAAAGCTCATTTTCAACGTTCAATTCAGAATGTGATAAAACCAGATCCAGCTACTAAAAAGCATTTTTTTTTTGTTTTAGACATCATTTCATGCACTGTTAAATATGTTTAAGAAAGTTGCAAGTGAAAATCTATGTCTCTGACTGAGTTTGCATTACTGCTTATTTTGACCTCTGCTGGCTGAGTAAAGCTCATTTTCAACGTACAATGCAGAAAGTGATAAAACCAGATCCAGCTACTAAAATGCATTATTCTTTTTGTTTTAGACAACATTTCATGCACTGTTAAACATGTTTAGGAAAGTTGCAAGTAAAAATCTATGTCTCTGACTGAGTTTGCATTACTGCTTTTTTTGACCTCTGCTGGCTGAGAAAAGCTCATTTTCAACGTTCAATTCAGAATGTGATAAAACCAGATCCAGCCACTAAATTGCATCATTCTTTTTGTTTTAGACAACATTTCATGCACTGTTAAACATGTTAAAGCAAGTTGCAAGTGAAAATCTATGTCTCTGACTGAGTTTGCGTTACTGCTTATTTTGACCTCTGCTGGCTGTGAAAAGCTCATTTTAAACGTTTAATTCAGAATGTGATAAAACCAGATCCAGCTACTAAAAAGCATTTTCTTTTTGTTTTAGACAACATTTCATGCACTGTTAAATATGTTTAAGCAAGTTGCAAGTGAAAATCTATGTCTCTGACTGAGTTTGCATTACTGCTTATTTTGACCTCTGCTGGCTGAGTAAAGCTCATTTTCAACGTACAATGCAAAATGTGATAAAACCAGATCCAGCTACTAAAATGCATTATTCTTTTTGTTTTAGACAACATTTCATGCACTGTTAAACATGTTAAAGCAAGTTGCAAGTAAAAATCTCTGCTCTGACTGAGTTTGCATTACTGCTTATTTTGACCTCTGCTGGCTGAGAAAAGCTAATTTTCAACGTTCAATTCAGAATGTGATAAAACCAGATCCAGCCACTAAAATGCATCATTCTTTTTGTTTTAGACAACATTTCATGCACTGTTAAACATGTTAAAGCAAGTGGCAAGTGAAAATCTATGTCTCTGACTGAGTTTGCATTACTGCTTATTTTGACCTCTGCTGGCTGAGAAAAGCTCATTTTCAACGTTCAATTCAGAATGTGATAAAACCAGATCCAGCCACTAAAATGCATCATTCTTTTTGTTTTAGACAACATTTCATCCACTTTTAAACATGTTAAAGCAAGTGGCAAGTGAAAATCTATGTCTCTGACTGAGTTTGCATTACTGCTTATTTTGAACTCTGCTGGCTGAGAAAAGCTCATTTTCAACGTTCAATTCAGAATGTGATAAAACCAGATGCAGCCTCTAAAATGCATCATTCTTTTTGTTTTAGACAAAATTTCATGCACTGTTAAACATGTTAAAGCAAGTGGCAAGTGAAAATCTATGTCTCTGACTGAGTTTGCATTACTGCTTATTTTGACCTCTGCTGGCTGAGAAAAGCTCATTTTCAACGTTCAATTCAGAATGTGATAAAACCAGATCCAGCCACTAAAATGCATCATTCTTTTTGTTTTAGACAACATTTCATGCACTGTTAAACATGTTAAAGCAAGTTGCAAGTGAAAATCTATGTCTCTGACTGAGTTTGCATTACTGCTTATTTTGACCTCTGCTGGCTGAGAACAGCTAATTTTCAACGTTCAATTCAGAATGTGATAAAACCAGATCCAGCCACTAAAATGAATCATTCTATTTGTTTTAGACAACATTTCATGCACTGTTAAACATGTTAAAGCAAGTTGCAAGTGAAAATCTATGTCTCTGACTGAGTTTGCATTACTGCTTATTTTGACCTCTGCTGGCTGAGAACAGCTCATTTTCAACGTTCAATTCAGAATGTGATAAAACCAGATCCAGCCACTAAAATACATCATTTTTTTTTGTTTTTGACAACATTTCATGCACTGTTAAACATGTTAAAGCAAGTTGCAAGTGAAAATCTATGTCTATGACTGAGTTTAAATTACTGCTTATTTTGACCTCTGCTGGCTCTGAAAAGCTCATTTTCAACGTTCAATTCAGAATGTGATAAAACCAGATCCAGCAACTAAAATGCATCATTCTTTTTGTTTTAGACAACATTTCATGCACTGTTACACATGTTAAAGCAAGTTGCAAGTGAAAATCTATGTCTATGACTGAGTTTGCATTACTGCTTATTTTGACCTCTGCTGGCTGAGAAAAGCTCATTTTCAACGTTCAATTCAGAATGTGATAAAACCAGATCCAGCCACTAAAATGCATCATTCTTTTTGTTTTAGACAACATTTCATGCACTGTTAAACATTTTAAAGCAAGTTGCAAGTGAAAATCTATGTCTATGACTGAGTTTGCATTACTGCTTATTTTGACCTCTGCTGGCTGTGAAAAGCTCATTTTCAACGTTCAATTCAGAATGTGATAAAACCAGATCCAGCTACTAAAAAGCATTTTCTTTTTGTTTTAAACATCATTTCATGCACTGTTAAATATGTTTAAGAAAGTTGCAAGTGAAAATCTATGTCTCTGACTGAGTTTGCATTACTGCTTATTTTGACCTCTGCTGGCTGAGTAAAGCTCATTTTCAACGTACAATGCAGAAACTGATAAAACCAGATCCAGCTACTAAAATGCATTATTCTTTTTGTTTTAGACAACATTTCATGCACTGTTAAACATGTTTAGGAAAGTTGCAAGTAAAAATCTATTTCTCTGACTGAGTTTGCATTACTGCTTATTTTGACCTCTGCTGGCTGAGAACAGCTCATTTTCAACGTTCAATTCAGAATGTGATAAAACCAGATCCAGCCACTAAAATGCATCATTCTTTTTGTTTTAGACAACATTTCATGCACTGTTAAACATGTTAAAGCAAGTTGCAAGTGAAAATCTATGTCTCTGACTGAGTTTGCATTACTGCTTATTTTGACCTCTGCTGACTGAGAACAGCTCATTTTCAACGTTCAATTCAGAATGTGATAAAACCAGATCCAGCCACTAAAATACATCATTCTTTTTGTTTTTGACAACATTTCATGCACTGTTAAACATGTTAAAGCAAGTTGCAAGTGAAAATCTATGTCTATGACTGAGTTTAAATTACTGCTTATTTTGACCTCTGCTGGCTCTGAAAAGCTCATTTTCAACGTTCAATTCAGAATGTGATAAAACCAGATCCAGCCACTAAAATGCATCATTCTTTTTGTTTTAGACAACATTTCATGCACTGTTAAACATGTTAAAGCAAGTTGCAAGTGAAAATCTATGTCTGTGAATGAGTTTGCATTACTGCTTATTTTGACCTCTGCTGGCTGAGAAAAGCTCATTTTCAACGTTCAATTCAGAATGTGATAAAACCAGATCCAGCCACTAAAATGCATCATTCTTTTTGTTTTAGACAACATTTCATGCACTGTTAAACATTTTAAAGCAAGTTGCAAGTGAAAATCTATGTCTATGACTGAGTTTAAATTACTGCTTATTTTGACCTCTGCTGGCTCTGAAAAGCTCATTTTCAACGTTCAATTCAGAATGTGATAAAACCAGATCCAGCAACTAAAATGCATCATTCTTTTTGTTTTAGACAACATTTCATGCACTGTTACACATGTTAAAGCAAGTTGCAAGTGAAAATCTATGTCTATGACTGAGTTTGCATTACTGCTTATTTTGACCTCTGCTGGCTGAGAAAAGCTCATTTTCAACGTTCAATTCAGAATGTGATAAAACCAGATCCAGCCACTAAAATGCATCATTCTTTTTGTTTTAGACAACATTTCATGCACTGTTAAACATTTTAAAGCAAGTTGCAAGTGAAAATCTATGTCTATGACTGAGTTTGCATTACTGCTTATTTTGACCTCTGCTGGCTGTGAAAAGCTCATTTTCAACGTTCAATTCAGAATGTGATAAAACCAGATCCAGCTACTAAAAAGCATTTTCTTTTTGTTTTAAACATCATTTCATGCACTGTTAAATATGTTTAAGAAAGTTGCAAGTGAAAATCTATGTCTCTGACTGAGTTTGCATTACTGCTTATTTTGACCTCTGCTGGCTGAGTAAAGCTCATTTTCAACGTACAATGCAGAAACTGATAAAACCAGATCCAGCTACTAAAATGCATTATTCTTTTTGTTTTAGACAACATTTCATGCACTGTTAAACATGTTTAGGAAAG
The DNA here is from genome assembly GCF_052040795.2 of Danio rerio. Taxonomy (NCBI): domain Eukaryota; kingdom Metazoa; phylum Chordata; class Actinopteri; order Cypriniformes; family Danionidae; genus Danio; species Danio rerio. The sequence continues at coordinate 61,663,166 of NC_141027.1, forward strand.
TTGCAAGTAAAAATCTATTTCTCTGACTGAGTTTGCATTACTGCTTATTTTGACCTCTGCTGGCTGAGAACAGCTCATTTTCAACGTTCAATTCAGAATGTGATAAAACCAGATCCAGCCACTAAAATGCATCATTCTTTTTGTTTTAGACAACATTTCATGCACTGTTAAACATGTTAAAGCAAGTTGCAAGTGAAAATCTATGTCTCTGACTGAGTTTGCATTACTGCTTATTTTGACCTCTGCTGACTGAGAACAGCTCATTTTCAACGTTCAATTCAGAATGTGATAAAACCAGATCCAGCCACTAAAATACATCATTCTTTTTGTTTTTGACAACATTTCATGCACTGTTAAACATGTTAAAGCAAGTTGCAAGTGAAAATCTATGTCTATGACTGAGTTTAAATTACTGCTTATTTTGACCTCTGCTGGCTCTGAAAAGCTCATTTTCAACGTTCAATTCAGAATGTGATAAAACCAGATCCAGCCACTAAAATGCATCATTCTTTTTGTTTTAGACAACATTTCATGCACTGTTAAACATGTTAAAGCAAGTTGCAAGTGAAAATCTATGTCTATGAATGAGTTTGCATTACTGCTTATTTTGACCTCTGCTGGCTGAGAAAAGCTCATTTTCAACGTTCAATTCAGAATGTGATAAAACCAGATCCAGCCACTAAAATGCATCATTCTTTTTGTTTTAGACAACATTTCATGCACTGTTAAACATTTTAAAGCAAGTTGCAAGTGAAAATCTATGTCTATGACTGAGTTTGCATTACTGCTTATTTTGACCTCTGCTGGCTGTGAAAAGCTCATTTTCAACGTTCAATTCAGAATGTGATAAAACCAGATCCAGCTACTAAAAAGCATTTTCTTTTTGTTTTAGACATCATTTCATGCACTGTTAAATATGTTTAAGAAAGTTGCAAGTGCAAATCTATGTCTCTGACTGAGTTTGCATTACTGCTTATTTTGACCTCTGCTGGCTGAGTAAAGCTCATTTTCAACGTACAATGCAGAAAGTGATAAAACCAGATCCAGCTACTAAAATGCATTATTCTTTTTGTTTTAGACAACATTTCATGCACTGTTAAACATGTTTAGGAAAGTTGCAAGTAAAAATCTTTGTCTCTGACTGAGTTTGCATTACTGCTTTTTTTGACCTCTGCTGGCTGAGAAAAGCTCATTTTCAACGTTCAATTCAGAATGTGATAAAACCAGATCCAGCCACTAAAATGCATCATTCTTTTTGTTTTAGACAACATTTCATGCACTGTTAAACATGTTAAAGCAAGTTGCAAGTGAAAATCTATGTCTATGACTGAGTTTGCATTACTGCTTATTTTGACCTCTGCTGGCTCTGAAAAGCTCATTTTCAACGTTCAATACAGAATGTGATAAAACCAGATCCAGGTACTAAAATGCATCATTCTTTTTGTTTTAGACAACATTTCATGCACTGTTAAACATGTTAAAGCAAGTTGCAAGTGAAAATCTATGTCTATGACTGAGTTTGCATTACTGCTTATTTTGACCTCTGCTGGCTGAGAAAAGCTCATTTTCAACGTTCAATTCAGAATGTGATAAAACCAGATCCAGCCACTAAAATGCATCATTCTTATTGTTTTAGACAACATTTCATGCACTGTTAAACATGTTAAAGCAAGTTGCAAGTGAAAATCTATGTCTATGACTGAGTTTGCATTACTGCTTATTTTGACCTCTGCTGGCTGTGAAAAGCTCATTTTAAACGTTCAATTCAGAATGTGATAAAACCAGATCCAGCTACTAAAAAGCATTTTCTTTTTGTTTTAGACATCATTTCATGCACTGTTAAATATGTTTAAGAAAGTTGAAAGTGAAAATCTATGTCTCTGACTGAGTTTGCATTACTGCTTATTTTGACCTCTGCTGGCTGAGTAAAGCTCATTTTCAACGTTCAATGCAGAAAGTGATAAAACCAGATCCAGCTACTAAAATGCATTATTCTTTTTGTTTTAGACAACATTTCATGCACTGTTAAACATGTTAAAGCAAGTTGCAAGTAAAAATCTATGTCTCTGACTGAGTTTGCATTACTGCTTATTTTGACCTCTGCTGGCTGAGAAAAGCTCATTTTCAACGTTCAATTCAGAATGTGATAAAACCAGATCCAGCCACTAAAATGCATCATTCTTTTTGTTTTAGACAAAATTTCATGCACTGTTAAACATGTTAAAGCAAGTGGCAAGTGAAAATCTATGTCTCTGACTGAGTTTGCATTACTGCTTATTTTTACCTCTGCTGGCTGAGAAAAGCTCATTTTCAAAGTTCAATTCAGAATGTGATAAAACCAGATCCAGCCACTAAAATGCATCATTCTTTTTGTTTTAGACAACATTTCATGCACTGTTAAACATGTTAAAGCAAGTTGCAAGTGAAAATCTATGTCTCTGACTGAGTTTGCATTACTGCTTATTTTGACCTCTGCTGGCTGAGAACAGCTCATTTTCAACGTTCAATTCAGAAAGTGATAAAACCAGATCCAGCCACTAAAATGCATCATTCTTTTTGTTTTAGACAACATTTCATGCACTGTTAAACATTTTAAAGCAAGTTGCAAGTGAAAATCTATGTCTATGACTGAGTTTGCATTACTGCTTATTTTGACCTCTGCTGGCTGTGAAAAGCTCATTTTCAACGTTCAATTCAGAATGTGATAAAACCAGATCCAGCTACTAAAAAGCATTTTTTTTTTGTTTTAGACATCATTTCATGCACTGTTAAATATGTTTAAGAAAGTTGCAAGTGAAAATCTATGTCTCTGACTGAGTTTGCATTACTGCTTATTTTGACCTCTGCTGGCTGAGTAATGCTCATTTTCAACGTACAATGCAGAAAGTGATAAAACCAGATCCAGCTACTAAAATGCATTATTCTTTTTGTTTTAGACAACATTTCATGCACTGTTAAACATGTTTAGGAAAGTTGCAAGTAAAAATCTATGTCTCTGACTGAGTTTGCATTACTGCTTTTTTTGACCTCTGCTGGCTGAGAAAAGCTCATTTTCAACGTTCAATTCAGAATGTGATAAAACCAGATCCAGCCACTAAATTGCATCATTCTTTTTGTTTTAGACAACATTTCATGCACTGTTAAACATGTTAAAGCAAGTTGCAAGTGAAAATCTATGTCTCTGACTGAGTTTGCGTTACTGCTTATTTTGACCTCTGCTGGCTGTGAAAAGCTCATTTTAAACGTTTAATTCAGAATGTGATAAAACCAGATCCAGCTACTAAAAAGCATTTTCTTTTTGTTTTAGACAACATTTCATGCACTGTTAAATATGTTTAAGCAAGTTGCAAGTGAAAATCTATGTCTCTGACTGAGTTTGCATTACTGCTTATTTTGACCTCTGCTGGCTGAGTAAAGCTCATTTTCAACGTACAATGCAAAATGTGATAAAACCAGATCCAGCTACTAAAATGCATTATTCTTTTTGTTTTAGACAACATTTCATGCACTGTTAAACATGTTAAAGCAAGTTGCAAGTAAAAATCTCTGCTCTGACTGAGTTTGCATTACTGCTTATTTTGACCTCTGCTGGCTGAGAAAAGCTAATTTTCAACGTTCAATTCAGAATGTGATAAAACCAGATCCAGCCACTAAAATGCATCATTCTTTTTGTTTTAGACAACATTTCATGCACTGTTAAACATGTTAAAGCAAGTGGCAAGTGAAAATCTATGTCTCTGACTGAGTTTGCATTACTGCTTATTTTGACCTCTGCTGGCTGAGAAAAGCTCATTTTCAACGTTCAATTCAGAATGTGATAAAACCAGATCCAGCCACTAAAATGCATCATTCTTTTTGTTTTAGACAACATTTCATCCACTTTTAAACATGTTAAAGCAAGTGGCAAGTGAAAATCTATGTCTCTGACTGAGTTTGCATTACTGCTTATTTTGAACTCTGCTGGCTGAGAAAAGCTCATTTTCAACGTTCAATTCAGAATGTGATAAAACCAGATGCAGCCTCTAAAATGCATCATTCTTTTTGTTTTAGACAAAATTTCATGCACTGTTAAACATGTTAAAGCAAGTGGCAAGTGAAAATCTATGTCTCTGACTGAGTTTGCATTACTGCTTATTTTGACCTCTGCTGGCTGAGAAAAGCTCATTTTCAACGTTCAATTCAGAATGTGATAAAACCAGATCCAGCCACTAAAATGCATCATTCTTTTTGTTTTAGACAACATTTCATGCACTGTTAAACATGTTAAAGCAAGTTGCAAGTGAAAATCTATGTCTCTGACTGAGTTTGCATTACTGCTTATTTTGACCTCTGCTGGCTGAGAACAGCTAATTTTCAACGTTCAATTCAGAATGTGATAAAACCAGATCCAGCCACTAAAATGAATCATTCTATTTGTTTTAGACAACATTTCATGCACTGTTAAACATGTTAAAGCAAGTTGCAAGTGAAAATCTATGTCTCTGACTGAGTTTGCATTACTGCTTATTTTGACCTCTGCTGGCTGAGAACAGCTCATTTTCAACGTTCAATTCAGAATGTGATAAAACCAGATCCAGCCACTAAAATACATCATTTTTTTTTGTTTTTGACAACATTTCATGCACTGTTAAACATGTTAAAGCAAGTTGCAAGTGAAAATCTATGTCTATGACTGAGTTTAAATTACTGCTTATTTTGACCTCTGCTGGCTCTGAAAAGCTCATTTTCAACGTTCAATTCAGAATGTGATAAAACCAGATCCAGCAACTAAAATGCATCATTCTTTTTGTTTTAGACAACATTTCATGCACTGTTACACATGTTAAAGCAAGTTGCAAGTGAAAATCTATGTCTATGACTGAGTTTGCATTACTGCTTATTTTGACCTCTGCTGGCTGAGTAAAGCTCATTTTCAACGTTCAATGCAGAAAGTGATAAAACCAGATCCAGCTACTAAAATGCATCATTCTTTTTGTTTTAGACAACATTTCATGCACTGTTAAACATGTTTAGGAAAGTTGCAAGTAAAAATCTATGTCTCTGACTGAGTTTGCATTACTGCTTATTTTGACCTCTGCTGGCTGAGAACAGCTCATTTTCAACGTTCAATTCAGAATGTGATAAAACCAGATCCAGCCACTAAAATGCATCATTCTTTTTGTTTTAGACAACATTTCATGCACTGTTAAACATGTTAAAGCAAGTTGCAAGTGAAAATCTATGTCTCTGACTGAGTTTGCATTACTGCTTATTTTGACCTCTGCTGACTGAGAACAGCTCATTTTCAACGTTCAATTCAGAATGTGATAAAACCAGATCCAGCCACTAAAATACATCATTCTTTTTGTTTTTGACAACATTTCATGCACTGTTAAACATGTTAAAGCAAGTTGCAAGTGAAAATCTATGTCTATGACTGAGTTTAAATTACTGCTTATTTTGACCTCTGCTGGCTCTGAAAAGCTCATTTTCAACGTTCAATTCAGAATGTGATAAAACCAGATCCAGCCACTAAAATGCATCATTCTTTTTGTTTTAGACAACATTTCATGCACTGTTAAACATGTTAAAGCAAGTTGCAAGTGAAAATCTATGTCTATGAATGAGTTTGCATTACTGCTTATTTTGACCTCTGCTGGCTGAGAAAAGCTCATTTTCAACGTTCAATTCAGAATGTGATAAAACCAGATCCAGCCACTAAAATGCATCATTCTTTTTGTTTTAGACAACATTTCATGCACTGTTAAACATTTTAAAGCAAGTTGCAAGTGAAAATCTATGTCTATGACTGAGTTTAAATTACTGCTTATTTTGACCTCTGCTGGCTCTGAAAAGCTCATTTTCAAAGTTCAATTCAGAATGTGATAAAACCAGATCCAGCAACTAAAATGCATCATTCTTTTTGTTTTAGACAACATTTCATGCACTGTTACACATGTTAAAGCAAGTTGCAAGTGAAAATCTATGTCTATGACTGAGTTTGCATTACTGCTTATTTTGACCTCTGCTGGCTGAGAAAAGCTCATTTTCAACGTTCAATTCAGAATGTGATAAAACCAGATCCAGCCACTAAAATGCATCATTCTTTTTGTTTTAGACAACATTTCATGCACTGTTAAACATTTTAAAGCAAGTTGCAAGTGAAAATCTATGTCTATGACTGAGTTTGCATTACTGCTTATTTTGACCTCTGCTGGCTGAGAAAAGCTCATTTTCAACGTTCAATTCAGAATGTGATAAAACCAGATCCAGCCACTAAAATGCATCATTCTTTTTGTTTTAGACAACATTTCATGCACTGTTAAACATTTTAAAGCAAGTTGCAAGTGAAAATCTATGTCTATGACTGAGTTTAAATTACTGCTTATTTTGACCTCTGCTGGCTCTGAAAAGCTCATTTTCAAAGTTCAATTCAGAATGTGATAAAACCAGATCCAGCAACTAAAATGCATCATTCTTTTTGTTTTAGACAACATTTCATGCACTGTTACACATGTTAAAGCAAGTTGCAAGTGAAAATCTATGTCTATGACTGAGTTTGCATTACTGCTTATTTTGACCTCTGCTGGCTGAGAAAAGCTCATTTTCAACGTTCAATTCAGAATGTGATAAAACCAGATCCAGCCACTAAAATGCATCATTCTTTTTGTTTTAGACAACATTTCATGCACTGTTAAACATTTTAAAGCAAGTTGCAAGTGAAAATCTATGTCTATGACTGAGTTTGCATTACTGCTTATTTTGACCTCTGCTGGCTGTGAAAAGCTCATTTTCAACGTTCAATTCAGAATGTGATAAAACCAGATCCAGCTACTAAAAAGCATTTTCTTTTTGTTTTAAACATCATTTCATGCACTGTTAAATATGTTTAAGAAAGTTGCAAGTGAAAATCTATGTCTCTGACTGAGTTTGCATTACTGCTTATTTTGACCTCTGCTGGCTGAGTAAAGCTCATTTTCAACGTACAATGCAGAAACTGATAAAACCAGATCCAGCTACTAAAATGCATTATTCTTTTTGTTTTAGACAACATTTCATGCACTGTTAAACATGTTTAGGAAAGTTGCAAGTAAAAATCTATTTCTCTGACTGAGTTTGCATTACTGCTTATTTTGACCTCTGCTGGCTGAGAACAGCTCATTTTCAACGTTCAATTCAGAATGTGATAAAACCAGATCCAGCCACTAAAATGCATCATTCTTTTTGTTTTAGACAACATTTCATGCACTGTTAAACATGTTAAAGCAAGTTGCAAGTGAAAATCTATGTCTCTGACTGAGTTTGCATTACTGCTTATTTTGACCTCTGCTGACTGAGAACAGCTCATTTTCAACGTTCAATTCAGAATGTGATAAAACCAGATCCAGCCACTAAAATACATCATTCTTTTTGTTTTTGACAACATTTCATGCACTGTTAAACATGTTAAAGCAAGTTGCAAGTGAAAATCTATGTCTATGACTGAGTTTAAATTACTGCTTATTTTGACCTCTGCTGGCTCTGAAAAGCTCATTTTCAACGTTCAATTCAGAATGTGATAAAACCAGATCCAGCCACTAAAATGCATCATTCTTTTTGTTTTAGACAACATTTCATGCACTGTTAAACATGTTAAAGCAAGTTGCAAGTGAAAATCTATGTCTATGAATGAGTTTGCATTACTGCTTATTTTGACCTCTGCTGGCTGAGAAAAGCTCATTTTCAACGTTCAATTCAGAATGTGATAAAACCAGATCCAGCCACTAAAATGCATCATTCTTTTTGTTTTAGACAACATTTCATGCACTGTTAAACATTTTAAAGCAAGTTGCAAGTGAAAATCTATGTCTATGACTGAGTTTGCATTACTGCTTATTTTGACCTCTGCTGGCTGTGAAAAGCTCATTTTCAACGTTCAATTCAGAATGTGATAAAACCAGATCCAGCTACTAAAAAGCATTTTCTTTTTGTTTTAGACATCATTTCATGCACTGTTAAATATGTTTAAGAAAGTTGCAAGTGAAAATCTATGTCTCTGACTGAGTTTGCATTACTGCTTATTTTGACCTCTGCTGGCTGAGTAAAGCTCATTTTCAACGTACAATGCAGAAAGTGATAAAACCAGATCCAGCTACTAAAATGCATTATTCTTTTTGTTTTAGACAACATTTCATGCACTGTTAAACATGTTTAGGAAAGTTGCAAGTAAAAATCTTTGTCTCTGACTGAGTTTGCATTACTGCTTTTTTTGACCTCTGCTGGCTGAGAAAAGCTCATTTTCAACGTTCAATTCAGAATGTGATAAAACCAGATCCAGCCACTAAAATGCATCATTCTTTTTGTTTTAGACAACATTTCATGCACTGTTAAACATGTTAAAGCAAGTTGCAAGTGAAAATCTATGTCTATGACTGAGTTTGCATTACTGCTTATTTTGACCTCTGCTGGCTCTGAAAAGCTCATTTTCAACGTTCAATACAGAATGTGATAAAACCAGATCCAGGTACTAAAATGCATCATTCTTTTTGTTTTAGACAACATTTCATGCACTGTTAAACATGTTAAAGCAAGTTGCAAGTGAAAATCTATGTCTATGACTGAGTTTGCATTACTGCTTATTTTGACCTCTGCTGGCTGAGAAAAGCTCATTTTCAACGTTCAATTCAGAATGTGATAAAACCAGATCCAGCCACTAAAATGCATCATTCTTATTGTTTTAGACAACATTTCATGCACTGTTAAACATGTTAAAGCAAGTTGCAAGTGAAAATCTATGTCTATGACTGAGTTTGCATTACTGCTTATTTTGACCTCTGCTGGCTGTGAAAAGCTCATTTTAAACGTTCAATTCAGAATGTGATAAAACCAGATCCAGCTACTAAAAAGCATTTTCTTTTTGTTTTAGACATCATTTCATGCACTGTTAAATATGTTTAAGAAAGTTGAAAGTGAAAATCTATGTCTCTGACTGAGTTTGCATTACTGCTTATTTTGACCTCTGCTGGCTGAGTAAAGCTCATTTTCAACGTTCAATGCAGAAAGTGATAAAACCAGATCCAGCTACTAAAATGCATTATTCTTTTTGTTTTAGACAACATTTCATGCACTGTTAAACATGTTAAAGCAAGTTGCAAGTAAAAATCTATGTCTCTGACTGAGTTTGCATTACTGCTTATTTTGACCTCTGCTGGCTGAGAAAAGCTCATTTTCAACGTTCAATTCAGAATGTGATAAAACCAGATCCAGCCACTAAAATGCATCATTCTTTTTGTTTTAGACAAAATTTCATGCACTGTTAAACATGTTAAAGCAAGTGGCAAGTGAAAATCTATGTCTCTGACTGAGTTTGCATTACTGCTTATTTTTACCTCTGCTGGCTGAGAAAAGCTCATTTTCAAAGTTCAATTCAGAATGTGATAAAACCAGATCCAGCCACTAAAATGCATCATTCTTTTTGTTTTAGACAACATTTCATGCACTGTTAAACATGTTAAAGCAAGTTGCAAGTGAAAATCTATGTCTCTGACTGAGTTTGCATTACTGCTTATTTTGACCTCTGCTGGCTGAGAACAGCTCATTTTCAACGTTCAATTCAGAAAGTGATAAAACCAGATCCAGCCACTAAAATGCATCATTCTTTTTGTTTTAGACAACATTTCATGCACTGTTAAACATTTTAAAGCAAGTTGCAAGTGAAAATCTATGTCTATGACTGAGTTTGCATTACTGCTTATTTTGACCTCTGCTGGCTGTGAAAAGCTCATTTTCAACGTTCAATTCAGAATGTGATAAAACCAGATCCAGCTACTAAAAAGCATTTTTTTTTTGTTTTAGACATCATTTCATGCACTGTTAAATATGTTTAAGAAAGTTGCAAGTGAAAATCTATGTCTCTGACTGAGTTTGCATTACTGCTTATTTTGACCTCTGCTGGCTGAGTAATGCTCATTTTCAACGTACAATGCAGAAAGTGATAAAACCAGATCCAGCTACTAAAATGCATTATTCTTTTTGTTTTAGACAACATTTCATGCACTGTTAAACATGTTTAGGAAAGTTGCAAGTAAAAATCTATGTCTCTGACTGAGTTTGCATTACTGCTTTTTTTGACCTCTGCTGGCTGAGAAAAGCTCATTTTCAACGTTCAATTCAGAATGTGATAAAACCAGATCCAGCCACTAAATTGCATCATTCTTTTTGTTTTAGACAACATTTCATGCACTGTTAAACATGTTAAAGCAAGTTGCAAGTGAAAATCTATGTCTCTGACTGAGTTTGCGTTACTGCTTATTTTGACCTCTGCTGGCTGTGAAAAGCTCATTTTAAACGTTTAATTCAGAATGTGATAAAACCAGATCCAGCTACTAAAAAGCATTTTCTTTTTGTTTTAGACAACATTTCATGCACTGTTAAATATGTTTAAGCAAGTTGCAAGTGAAAATCTATGTCTCTGACTGAGTTTGCATTACTGCTTATTTTGACCTCTGCTGGCTGAGTAAAGCTCATTTTCAACGTACAATGCAAAATGTGATAAAACCAGATCCAGCTACTAAAATGCATTATTCTTTTTGTTTTAGACAACATTTCATGCACTGTTAAACATGTTAAAGCAAGTTGCAAGTAAAAATCTCTGCTCTGACTGAGTTTGCATTACTGCTTATTTTGACCTCTGCTGGCTGAGAAAAGCTAATTTTCAACGTTCAATTCAGAATGTGATAAAACCAGATCCAGCCACTAAAATGCATCATTCTTTTTGTTTTAGACAACATTTCATGCACTGTTAAACATGTTAAAGCAAGTGGCAAGTGAAAATCTATGTCTCTGACTGAGTTTGCATTACTGCTTATTTTGACCTCTGCTGGCTGAGAAAAGCTCATTTTCAACGTTCAATTCAGAATGTGATAAAACCAGATCCAGCCACTAAAATGCATCATTCTTTTTGTTTTAGACAACATTTCATCCACTTTTAAACATGTTAAAGCAAGTGGCAAGTGAAAATCTATGTCTCTGACTGAGTTTGCATTACTGCTTATTTTGAACTCTGCTGGCTGAGAAAAGCTCATTTTCAACGTTCAATTCAGAATGTGATAAAACCAGATGCAGCCTCTAAAATGCATCATTCTTTTTGTTTTAGACAAAATTTCATGCACTGTTAAACATGTTAAAGCAAGTGGCAAGTGAAAATCTATGTCTCTGACTGAGTTTGCATTACTGCTTATTTTGACCTCTGCTGGCTGAGAAAAGCTCATTTTCAACGTTCAATTCAGAATGTGATAAAACCAGATCCAGCCACTAAAATGCATCATTCTTTTTGTTTTAGACAACATTTCATGCACTGTTAAACATGTTAAAGCAAGTTGCAAGTGAAAATCTATGTCTCTGACTGAGTTTGCATTACTGCTTATTTTGACCTCTGCTGGCTGAGAACAGCTAATTTTCAACGTTCAATTCAGAATGTGATAAAACCAGATCCAGCCACTAAAATGAATCATTCTATTTGTTTTAGACAACATTTCATGCACTGTTAAACATGTTAAAGCAAGTTGCAAGTGAAAATCTATGTCTCTGACTGAGTTTGCATTACTGCTTATTTTGACCTCTGCTGGCTGAGAACAGCTCATTTTCAACGTTCAATTCAGAATGTGATAAAACCAGATCCAGCCACTAAAATACATCATTTTTTTTTGTTTTTGACAACATTTCATGCACTGTTAAACATGTTAAAGCAAGTTGCAAGTGAAAATCTATGTCTATGACTGAGTTTAAATTACTGCTTATTTTGACCTCTGCTGGCTCTGAAAAGCTCATTTTCAACGTTCAATTCAGAATGTGATAAAACCAGATCCAGCAACTAAAATGCATCATTCTTTTTGTTTTAGACAACATTTCATGCACTGTTACACATGTTAAAGCAAGTTGCAAGTGAAAATCTATGTCTATGACTGAGTTTGCATTACTGCTTATTTTGACCTCTGCTGGCTGAGTAAAGCTCATTTTCAACGTTCAATGCAGAAAGTGATAAAACCAGATCCAGCTACTAAAATGCATCATTCTTTTTGTTTTAGACAACATTTCATGCACTGTTAAACATGTTTAGGAAAGTTGCAAGTAAAAATCTATGTCTCTGACTGAGTTTGCATTACTGCTTATTTTGACCTCTGCTGGCTGAGAACAGCTCATTTTCAACGTTCAATTCAGAATGTGATAAAACCAGATCCAGCCACTAAAATGCATCATTCTTTTTGTTTTAGACAACATTTCATGCACTGTTAAACATGTTAAAGCAAGTTGCAAGTGAAAATCTATGTCTCTGACTGAGTTTGCATTACTGCTTATTTTGACCTCTGCTGACTGAGAACAGCTCATTTTCAACATTCAATTCAGAATGTGATAAAACCAGATCCAGCCACTAAAATACATCATTCTTTTTGTTTTTGACAACATTTCATGCACTGTTAAACATGTTAAAGCAAGTTGCAAGTGAAAATCTATGTCTATGACTGAGTTTAAATTACTGCTTATTTTGACCTCTGCTGGCTCTGAAAAGCTCATTTTCAACGTTCAATTCAGAATGTGATAAAACCAGATCCAGCCACTAAAATGCATCATTCTTTTTGTTTTAGACAACATTTCATGCACTGTTAAACATGTTAAAGCAAGTTGCAAGTGAAAATCTATGTCTATGAATGAGTTTGCATTACTGCTTATTTTGACCTCTGCTGGCTGAGAAAAGCTCATTTTCAACGTTCAATTCAGAATGTGATAAAACCAGATCCAGCCACTAAAATGCATCATTCTTTTTGTTTTAGACAACATTTCATGCACTGTTAAACATTTTAAAGCAAGTTGCAAGTGAAAATCTATGTCTATGACTGAGTTTAAATTACTGCTTATTTTGACCTCTGCTGGCTCTGAAAAGCTCATTTTCAAAGTTCAATTCAGAATGTGATAAAACCAGATCCAGCAACTAAAATGCATCATTCTTTTTGTTTTAGACAACATTTCATGCACTGTTACACATGTTAAAGCAAGTTGCAAGTGAAAATCTATGTCTATGACTGAGTTTGCATTACTGCTTATTTTGACCTCTGCTGGCTGAGAAAAGCTCATTTTCAACGTTCAATTCAGAATGTGATAAAACCAGATCCAGCCACTAAAATGCATCATTCTTTTTGTTTTAGACAACATTTCATGCACTGTTAAACATTTTAAAGCAAGTTGCAAGTGAAAATCTATGTCTATGACTGAGTTTGCATTACTGCTTATTTTGACCTCTGCTGGCTGTGAAAAGCTCATTTTCAACGTTCAATTCAGAATGTGATAAAACCAGATCCAGCTACTAAAAAGCATTTTCTTTTTGTTTTAAACATCATTTCATGCACTGTTAAATATGTTTAAGAAAGTTGCAAGTGAAAATCTATGTCTCTGACTGAGTTTGCATTACTGCTTATTTTGACCTCTGCTGGCTGAGTAAAGCTCATTTTCAACGTACAATGCAGAAACTGATAAAACCAGATCCAGCTACTAAAATGCATTATTCTTTTTGTTTTAGACAACATTTCATGCACTGTTAAACATGTTTAGGAAAGTTGCAAGTAAAAATCTATTTCTCTGACTGAGTTTGCATTACTGCTTATTTTGACCTCTGCTGGCTGAGAACAGCTCATTTTCAACGTTCAATTCAGAATGTGATAAAACCAGATCCAGCCACTAAAATGCATCATTCTTTTTGTTTTAGACAACATTTCATGCACTGTTAAACATGTTAAAGCAAGTTGCAAGTGAAAATCTATGTCTATGACTGAGTTTGCATTACTGCTTATTTTGACCTCTGCTGACTGAGAACAGCTCATTTTCAACGTTCAATTCAGAATGTGATAAAACCAGATCCAGCCACTAAAATGCATCATTCTTTTTGTTTTAGACAACATTTCATGCACTGTTAAACATGTTAAAGCAAGTTGCAAGTGAAAATCTATGTCTCTGACTGAGTTTGCGTTACTGCTTATTTTGACCTCTGCTGGCTGTGAAAAGCTCATTTTCAACGTTTAATTCAGAATGTGATAAAACCAGATCCAGCTACTAAAAAGCATTTTCTTTTTGTTTAAGACAACATTTCATGCACTGTTAAATATGTTTAAGAAAGTTGCAAGTGAAAATCTATGTCTCTGACTGAGTTTGCATTACTGCTTATTTTGACCTCTGCTGGCTGAGTAAAGCTCATTTTCAACGTACAATGCAGAATGTGATAAAACCAGATCCAGCTACTAAAATGCATTATTCTTTTTGTTTTAGACAACATTTCATGCACTGTTAAACATGTTAAAGCAAGTTGCAAGTAAAAATCTATGTCTCTGACTGAGTTTGCATTACTGCTTATTTTGACCTCTGCTGGCTGAGAAAAGCTAATTTTCAACGTTCAATTCAGAATGTGATAAAACCAGATCCAGCCACTAAAATGCATTATTCTTTTTGTTTTAGACAACATTTCATGCACTGTTAAACATGTTAAAGCAAGTGGCAAGTGAAAATCTATGTCTCTGACTGAGTTTGCATTACTGCTTTTTTTGACCTCTGCTGGCTGAGAAAAGCTCATTTTCAACGTTCAATTCAGAATGTGATAAAACCAGATCCAGCCACTAAAATGAATCATTCTTTTTGTTTTAGACAACATTTCATGCACTGTTAAACATGTTAAAGCAAGTTGCAAGTGAAAATCTATGTCTCTGACTGAGTCTGCATTACTGCTTATTTTGACCTCTGCTGGCTGAGAACAGCTCATTTTCAACGTTCAATTCAGAATGTGATAAAACCAGATCCAGCCACTAAAATACATCATTCTTTTTGTTTTTGACAACATTTCATGCACTGTTAAACATGTTAAAGCAAGTTGCAAGTGAAAATCTACGTCTATGACTGAGTTTGCATTACTGCTTATTTTGACCTCTGCTGGCTCTGAAAAGCTCATTTTCAACGTTCAATTCAGAATGTGATAAAACCAGATCCAGCCACTAAAATGCATCATTCTTTTTGTTTTAGACAACATTTCATGCACTGTTAAACATGTTAAAGCAAGTTGCAAGTGAAAATCTATGTCTATGACTGAGTTTGCATTACTGCTTATTTTGACCTCTGCTGGCTGAGAAAAGCTCATTTTCAACGTTCAATTCAGAATGTGATAAAACCAGATCCAGCCACTAAAATGCATCATTCTTTTTGTTTTAGACAACATTTCATGCACTGTTAAACATTTTAAAGCAAGTTGCAAGTGAAAATCTATGTCTATGACTGAGTTTGCATTACTGCTTATTTTGACCTCTGCTGGCTGTGAAAAGCTCATTTTCAACGTTCAATTCAGAATGTGATAAAACCAGATCCAGCTACTAAAAAGCATTTTCTTTTTGTTTTAGACATCATTTCATGCACTGTTAAATATGTTTAAGAAAGTTGCAAGTGAAAATCTATGTCTCTGACTGAGTTTGCATTATTGCTTATTTTGACCTCTGCTGGCTGAGAACAGCTCATTTTCAACGTTCAATTCAGAATGTGATAAAACCAGATCCAGCCACTAAAATGCATCATTCTTTTTGTTTTAGACAACATTTCATGCACTGTTAAACATGTTAAAGCAAGTTGCAAGTGAAAATCTATGTCTCTGACTGAGTTTGCATTACTGCTTATTTTGACCTCTGCTGACTGAGAACAGCTCATTTTCAACGTTCAATTCAGAATGTGATAAAACCAGATCCAGCCACTAAAATACATCATTCTTTTTGTTTTTGACAACATTTCATGCACTGTTAAACATGTTAAAGCAAGTTGCAAGTGAAAATCTATGTCTATGACTGAGTTTAAATTACTGCTTATTTTGACCTCTGCTGGCTCTGAAAAGCTCATTTTCAACGTTCAATTCAGAATGTGATAAAACCAGATCCAGCCACTAAAATGCATCATTCTTTTTGTTTTAGACAACATTTCATGCACTGTTAAACATGTTAAAGCAAGTTGCAAGTGAAAATCTATGTCTCTGACTGAGTTTGCATTACTGCTTATTTAGACAACATTTCATGCACTGTTAAACATGTTAAAGCAAGTTGCAAGTGAAAATCTATGTCTATGACTGAGTTTGCATTACTGCTTATTTTGACCTCTGCTGGCTGTGAAAAGCTCATTTTCAACGTTCAATTCAGAATGTGATAAAACCAGATCCAGCTACTAAAAAGCATTTTCTTTTTGTTTTAGACATCATTTCATGCACTGTTAAATATGTTTAAGAAAGTTGCAAGTGAAAATCTATGTCTCTGACTGAGTTTGCATTACTGCTTATTTTGACCTCTGCTGACTGAGAACAGCTCATTTTCAACGTTCAATTCAGAATGTGATAAAACCAGATCCAGCCACTAAAATACATCATTCTTTTTGTTTTTGACAACATTTCATGCACTGTTAAACATGTTAAAGCAAGTTGCAAGTGAAAATCTATGTCTATGACTGAGTTTAAATTACTGCTTATTTTGACCTCTGCTGGCTCTGAAAAGCTCATTTTCAACGTTCAATTCAGAATGTGATAAAACCAGATCCAGCCACTAAAATGCATCATTCTTTTTGTTTTAGACAACATTTCATGCACTGTTAAACATGTTAAAGCAAGTTGCAAGTGAAAATCTATGTCTATGACTGAGTTTGCATTACTGCTTATTTTGACCTCTGCTGGCTGAGTAAAGCTCATTTTCAACGTACAATGCAGAAAGTGATAAAACCAGATCCAGCTACTAAAATGCATTATTCTTTTTGTTTTAGACAACATTTCATGCACTGTTAAACATGTTAAAGCAAGTTGCAAGTAAAAATCTATGTCTCTGACTGAGTTTGCATTACTGCTTATTTTGACCACTGCTGGCTGAGAAAAGCTCATTTTCAACGTTCAATTCAGAATGTGATAAAACCAGATCCAGCCACAAAAATGCATCATTCTTTTTGTTTTAGACAAAATTTCATGCACTGTTAAACATGTTAAAGCAAGTGGCAAGTGAAAATCTATGTCTCTGACTGAGTTTGCATTACTGCTTATTTAGACAACATTTCATGCACTGTTAAACATGTTAAAGCAAGTTGCAAGTGAAAATCTATGTCTATGACTGAGTTTGCATTACTGCTTATTTTGACCTCTGCTGGCTGTGAAAAGCTCATTTTCAACGTTCAATTCAGAATGTGATAAAACCAGATCCAGCTACTAAAAAGCATTTTCTTTTTGTTTTAGACATCATTTCATGCACTGTTAAATATGTTTAAGAAAGTTGCAAGTGAAAATCTATGTCTCTGACTGAGTTTGCATTACTGCTTATTTTGACCTCTGCTGGCTGAGTAAAGCTCATTTTCAACGTACAATGCAGAAAGTGATATAACCAGATCCAGCTACTAAAATGCATTATTCTTTTTGTTTTAGACAACATTTCATGCACTGTTAAACATGTTAAAGCAAGTTGCAAGTAAAAATCTATGTCTCTGACTGAGTTTGCATTACTGCTTATTTTGACCTCTGCTGGCTGAGAAAAGCTCATTTTCAACGTTCAATTCAGAATGTGATAAAACCAGATCCAGCCACTAAAATGCATCATTCTTTTTGTTTTAGACAAAATTTCATGCACTGTTAAACATGTTAAAGCAAGTGGCAAGTGAAAATCTATGTCTCTGACTGAGTTTGCATTACTGCTTATTTTGACCTCTGCTGGCTGAGAAAAGCTCATTTTCAACGTTCAATTCAGAATGTGATAAAACCAGATCCAGCCACTAAAATGCATCATTCTTTTTGTTTTAGACAACATTTCATGCACTGTTAAACATGTTTAGGAAAGTTGCAAGTGAAAATCTATGTCTCTGACTGAGTTTGCATTACTGCTTATTTTGACCTCTGCTGGCTGAGTAAAGCTCATTTTCAACGTCCAATACAGAATGTGATAAAACCAGTTCTACCAGAAAGACTCTAGGAGGCAGACAAACGTTTGAACATTTATTGTGAATTGTTTGCATGAATGAGAGTTCGTTACAGTCCTTTCATAAAGTTCTTTGGCGTAAGCCCCGTCTATAGTGCAGAACTCTGGATGAGCTGGCAGATCCTGCCTGAAGATGAAGGCAGGGCGAAGCCAACCCCCTGAGTGGAGACGAGGCCAACCTGGTGGTGGTGGTGGTGATGGGGAGGATGGAGGGAAACTTCCGCAACGTCACCTGAATACAGCGAAACAGATTGTTTAGATGAGCTTTTATACATGGCTTGCTTGGTTGTTATAGGCTGACGAGATAATTATTATGAATGACGTGACATCTCAGTCTTCCTGGTAGAACCTTCGCTAAAGCTTTCATTTCTACCAGAAAGACTCTAGGAGGCAGACAAACGTTTGAACATTTATTGTGAATTGTTTGCATGAATGAGAGTTCGTTACAGTCCTTTCATAAAGTTCTTTGGCGTAAGCCCCGTCTATAGTGCAGAACTCTGGATGAGCTGGCAGATCCTGCCTGAAGATGAAGGCAGGGCGAAGCCAACCCCAAAAAGGCAAAACTGTATGGTTCAGTTTTGTAGCAATCCTAAAACAGAATGACAATAGATGAGATATCTTACATTGTATATTCATGCAAATCGCACAAGGTAAAAATGGAGATTAAATAGTGCCCTGACGGGCAGAGAGGTATATAAGAGATCCAATATGAAGATAAAACGAAGCACGCGATTAGGCTAATAGATGCTAGAAGCCCTAATGAAGATAAGAGAGAGAGAGAGCATACCCCGCCGGGTAGAGGAGAGAGCATGCCCTGACAAGCATAAGAGAGAGTGTGCCCCGACGAGCAGAGGAGGGAGAGAGAGAGAGATTGCCCCGATGGGCAGAAAAGAAGAAGCGTTCCCCGACAAGCAGACGAGAGAGTGCCCAGACAGGCAGAGGAGAGAGCCCATGCCCCGATATGCCAAGGAGGGAGAGAGAGAGAGAGAGCCCCAACAGGCAGAAAAAAGCATGCCCCAACGGGCAGAGGGGGAGAGAAAGAGCCCCGACGGGCAGAGGAGAGAGAGAGTGCCCCGACGGGAAGAGGAGAGAGAGAGAGTGCCCCGACGGGCAGAGGAGAGAGAGAGAGTGCCCCGACGGGCAGAGGAGAGAGAGAGTGCCCCGACGGGCAGAGGAGAGAGAGAGAGAGAGCCCCGATGAGCAGAGGAGAGAGAGAGAGAGAGAGAGAGAGTGCCCCGACGAGCAGAGGAGAGAGTGCCCCGACGAGTAGAGGAGAGAGAGAGAGTGCCCTTAAAGCAGAGGGGGAGAGAGAGAGAGAGAGACCCTACGGCAGAGGAGAGAGAGGTTGAACTCGACCAGCAGAGGAGAGAAAGATTGCCCCAACGGGTAGAGGAAGGAGAGCGTGCCCCGACGGGCCGAAGACATTGAGAGCGTGCCCCGATGGGCCGAAGACATTGAGAGCATGCCCTGACGGGCCGAAGACATCCGGAGTGTTCCCCCACGGGTTGAAGACATTCAGACCGTACTCACACTAGGTACAGTTGCCTTGAACTGGGCCAAAGCACGATTGACCCCCTTCCCGTCTTTCCCGACAGCCCGCACTCACACCACGAACGGGCCTCGGCACACTTACGTCATCGCTGCTGCGCTGTTCAGTGAGAAGCGCTCTCACTCAGCCACACAGAGGAGATTTCTCTAGTTATATTGTGTCAGTCGTTTGATATGCAGTGACATGCAGTCAAATATTTCACCAAACAGTCCTTAGGGATGCGGTGACACGCAGTCAGATATTTTGCCGAACAGATCCGCCACTTTTGGCGCTCAGAAACAATCATAAAGCTCTCGTGCTGCTGCTGCAGGAATGAGGTGGTCTGCTGAAGGTGCAGAGCTGTCGTGCAGTGAGAAGTTTGCGTCTTTAATAAATCTACTGCAGTTTGCGTTCACTGAACAGTAAGATTGAATAATAAATCCATATGAAACAATCACTTAAAAGTCGCGTCTCGCTTTCAGTTTCTGGCTTTGGCGCGTTTCGCACTCACACACAAGCGTACCGCGCCAAAGCCCAATGAACCGCGCTCAGGCCCACCTCTTCCAACCGGGCCAGGGCCGGCCAAGTGAACCGTGCTTGAAGCAGATTCAGCACGGTTGGCATAGTGTGAGTAGGCCCTCAGAGCGTGCCCCGACGGGCCGAAGACATTGAGAGCGTGCCCCGACGGGCCGAAGACATTGAGAGCGTGCCCCGACGGGCCGAAGACATTGAGAGCGTGCCCCGACGGGCCGAAGACATTGTGAGAAGGAGCCCCATTGGGCTTGCGGTGCGAGAAGGAGCCCCATTGGGCTTGCGGTGCGAGACGGAGCCCCATTGGGCTTGCGGTGCGAGACGGAGCCCCATTGGGCTTGCGGTGCGAGACGGAGCCCCATTGGGCTTGCGGTGCGAGACGGAGCCCCATTGGGCTTGCGGTGCGAGACGGAGCCCCATTGGGCTTGATCGGGGTTACCTTGTATGAAACCCATGAAATTAAGGATCTATTGTGATTTACGACAATTAATGTCTAGCTGTTTAGAAAATCTGAGTAAATATTGAATCCCCTGAATTATGATTGGGTCCTGTCTGGGGCTAATAGTAGGCAATGACTACCCCCAAAAATAAAATACCCAACAGTTAAGATTTTCCTTGTTGGGATTTTTTTATATAGACGATAAGTTGTAGCGCAGCCCTGTCCTGCTGATGTTTTTATATGGTCGATTACATTGCTTTCGTTCTTCTAAAAATGTGATAGCAATATCGGTTAGCTTACTCTGCAGTCACATTCTACACGCTGTTGTACATAAGAGAGCAGAGACAGCAGTACGTTGAGCTAAACAGAACTTGGGGATTTAGGTAATGAAAATTTCAGTATGGTATAATTTAGAGCTGCACAATCAATCGAAAGAATTCGAGAGAGTGTGCCCCGACGGGCAGAGGAGGGAGAGTGTGCCCCGACGGGCAGAGGAGGGAGAATGTGCCCCGACGGGCCGAAGACATTCAGAGTGTGCCTTGACGGGCCAAAGACTTTGAGAGCGTGCCCCGACGGGCCGAAGACATTGAGAGTGCCCCGACGGGCCGGTCAAAGAGAATGCGAGACGGAGCCCAGTTGGACTTGCCGTGCGAGACGGAGCTCCGTTGGGCTTGCTGTGCGAGACAGAGCTCTGTTGAGCTCAATTAATCGGAAAGAAATTGCGATCTCAATTTGACCACCAAGACTCTTAATGCAGCATTTCTACGATTCTGCCAAACCTATTTTCAAATTTAGGAGAGAAGCAAAGGCGGCTGCACGAGTCTTTTCATTGTTTCACACACGTTGCTCAGCGACATGGACACCTCCGAATTATGGGAATCACACATGACGCGAGCTGCTGATTGTGCGGTTGCATGCCCTAGTTAATGATTGCCGTGCATGCATCTACTTTATTGAACGAAAGTACATATGCTGTGAAAAACGGGTAATAAATTTGTAAATAATATTCAGTTTGTGGCACAGAGTGATCGTTTGAGAGCTGCGAGCGAAGTACGAACAGCACTCAGCAGTGAAAATGAAACCGAAAGTGCACATTATTTAAATAATCATATTGCATTTTAGAGTTATGATTGCGACAAGTCTTTTTTATAGCGAACGCCGTTTTGCATGAAAATAAATTCATTCATTAAGAGACCTCAATATTTCTGTAAGTGAACATGACAACGAGAGCAGCTAACCTCTTGAAACCATGTAGCAAGTATGGCACCTGTAGCCTACCTTCATTCTTGTTAAATAAGGATTAGAGAGCTTAGGTGCATGCATACACAGATCAAGATCAATTACAGTGATACAGCGCTAAATCACATTATATACGATGATACATAAATTAATCGAATTATGCTTATGTAAGGAAAGTTAAATTGTGATGATACCGAAAATGCAATATTGAACAGTTATGTCCATGAAAAAGTGCTACTATAAAGGGTCACATTAAATGCAGATGAAAGGCAACGATAAGCCATGGTTAAAGAGGCCGCAATAGACCTAGCTATATGGAAGAACCCGATGGACCATAGAAACTGGTAATCCGAGATGTCATGTAACGCGAAGTGCCATAAAACCCAACTGGACCACCACCACCAGTAGCTGCAAAGACAACACATGATGATTATTACTTGAAATGAAAGAAAATGTTTGAAACTTAAAATGTATTGGACTCACGTTAGGCTGAAATATGTACCTGTAACATCTTGGTTTATTGAAACAGCATATCTGCTCAAGGAGTGAACTTGCACTGGTCTTACGGTTCGTTTACAATTATGCCATCGATTTGGTTCGACCCGATACTATGGTACGTCAGGGTGCATTGATGATGCTTTCCACACGATTATATTTTAATTCATAGCACAACAAAAGTATAAAAAGATTTATAGTTGTACGTGTTATTAGTAATACGAGTTGTCATTTAATACGAACAGTCGGAACTGTACTCTAAAAAAAAAAAAACAAACGAGCATGTACATGGCAACATTAGCATTCATAGCAAATAAACGAAAGCGAATGTCCTGCTCGCTTTGAGCTTTAGCGAGTGAATTCGCGTTTTTTTTTTTTTTTTTTTTTTTTTTTAATAAATGTATATACACACACACGTATATATTAAATAGTTTGTAAAAGACGTTTTGGCCCCAACGTTCTTCCATACTGGCTCAACGCGTAAACTGTCCTCGACGAAAAGGGCTGCGATTGGTTCTAACGGCTGGCGCTGTTCGCCATTGAGTGACACTGATAAAGTTTAGCGGCGATTACAGCAGATCAATGATAAACACGGAGAAAACTCGCTATGTTATGGATTCACAAGTAAAGCTCTTTAACGGCCGTAAGGGGAGGAAACGTCACGTTAACAAGTCAAAGGGCAACAGTCTGAGAAATGGAGTTTATTTCTCAATCGCAGTGAAATGGAGGCTGCAAGTTAACGTTACCTGTAACTCCGCGTCAGCGAAGGACTGCCCAGCAGACACTCGTCTCGCACGGTAAATGCTCAATTTCTGTGTTTTAAGTTGCAGTGTTTTACAGAAGCTCTCGTTCGTCTTCCTACCATAGTATCCTACCGTGACAATGATAGGTTTTGATTTAACGTTAAAGCTGAACCGATACCGTATTGTCTGCGTCTGCATCACGGCTCTAGCTTTATGGTATAAGACTTGTTTAAAAAATGTGGATTCCAGCTAGGAAAACATTTAGAACGAATGATTAGAGGCCATAACGTTAGATATGTGCTCTTTCAGACATTAACTTGCATATCATAATTCAGTGACTTCATATGACGTTAATGAAACAAGAGTTAGACTTACCTCATGCAGACTATGTATACACGTAACGATTTAAGGTAATAAACAGAGTATACCGAGATGGAATGGCAGATGAAGATGGCGTGAAATCCCAATGAAGCAGATTGAGAGTGTTTAACCTGGCTGTTTTCGGTGAAATTCCATGTTCATTTTGGTCTCCAACTAACTTATGAGGTACATTTTTGCGAGTAACGTTAGGAGCTAACGTTAGAAGTGCTAAAAGCTAGTAACCTTAACCCGATGCAAGGATATTTAAATGTACGATCGGCGGATAACGAAAGCGAAATGGTGAAATCAATCAATGGCGAAAATGAAGTGATTGACGAAGCTGTTAACCTTCAACTTTGAGCTGTTACGTGAACACGAACAGAGAAATGAACAAACTTGTGAGACGTAAACGACGTTGGCAGTCCAAACTTCCGCACCGTGACCGAAACTTCCGCAACGTCACCTGAATACAGCGAAACAGATTGTTTAGATGAGCTTTTATACATGGCTTGCTTGGTTGTTATAGGCTGACGAGATAATTATTATGAATGACGTGACATCTCAGTCTTCCTGGTAGAACCTTCGCTAAAGCTTTCATATCCAGCTACTAAAATGCATCATTCTTTTTGTTTTAGACAACAATTCATGCACTGTTAAACATGTTAAAGCAAGTTGCAAGTGAAAATCTATGTCTCTGACTGAGTTTGCATTACTGCTTATTTTGACCTCTGCTGGCTGAGAATAGCTCATTTTCAACGTTCAATTCAGAATGTGATAAAACCAGATCCAGCCACTAAAATGCATTATTCTTTTTGTTTTAGACAACATTTCATGCACTGTTAAACATGTTAATGCAAGTGGCAAGTGAAAATCTATGTCTCTGACTGAGTTTGCATTACTGCTTATTTTGACCTCTGCTGGCTGAGAAAAGCTCATTTTCAACGTTCAATTCAGAATGTGATAAAACCAGATCCAGCCACTAAAATGAATCATTCTTTTTGTTTTAGACAACATTTCATGCACTGTTAAACATGTTAAAGCAAGTTGCAAGTGAAAATCTATGTCTCTGACTGAGTTTGCATTACTGCTTATTTTGACCTCTGCTGGCTGAGAACAGCTCATTTTCAACGTTCAATTCAGAATGTGATAAAACCAGATCCAGCCACTAAAATACATCATTCTTTTTGTTTTTGACAACATTTCATGCACTGTTAAACATGTTAAAGCAAGTTGCAAGTGAAAATCTATGTCTATGACTGAGTTTAAATTACTGCTTATTTTGACCTCTGCTGGCTCTGAAAAGCTCATTTTCAACGTTCAATTCAGAATGTGATAAAACCAGATCCAGCCACTAAAATGCATCATTCTTTTTGTTTTAGACAACATTTCATGCACTGTTAAACATGTTAAAGCAAGTTGCAAGTGAAAATCTATGTCTATGACTGAGGTTGCATTACTGCTTATTTTGACCTCTGCTGGCTGAGAAAAGCTCATTTTCAACGTTCAATTCAGAATGTGATAAAACCAGATCCAGCCACTAAAATGCATCATTCTTTTTGTTTTAGACAACATTTCATGCACTGTTAAACATGTTAAAGCAAGTTGCAAGTGAAAATCTATATCTCTGACTGAGTTTGCGTTACTGCTTATTTTGACCTCTGCTGGCTGTGAAAAGCTCATTTTCAACGTTTAATTCAGAATGTGATAAAACCAGATCCAGCTACTAAAAAGCATTTTCTTTTTGTTTAAGACAACATTTCATGCACTGTTAAATATGTTTAAGAAAGTTGCAAGTGAAAATCTATGTCTCTGACTGAGTTTGCATTACTGCTTATTTTGACCTCTGCTGGCTGAGTAAAGCTCATTTTCAACGTACAATGCAGAATGTGATAAAACCAGATCCAGCTACTAAAATGCATTATTCTTTTTGTTTTAGACAACATTTCATGCACTGTTAAACATGTTAAAGCAAGTTGCAAGTAAAAATCTATGTCTCTGACTGAGTTTGCATTACTGCTTATTTTGACCTCTGCTGGCTGAGAAAAGCTCATTTTCAACGTTCAATTCAGAATGTGATAAAACCAGATCCAGCCACTAAAATGCATTATTCTTTTTGTTTTAGACAACATTTCATGCACTGTTAAACATGTTAAAGCAAGTGGCAAGTGAAAATCTATGTCTCTGACTGAGTTTGCATTACTGCTTATTTTGACCTCTGCTGGCTGAGAAAAGCTCATTTTCAACGTTCAATTCAGAATGTGATAAAACCAGATCCAGCCACTAAAATGCATCATTCTTTTTGTTTTAGACAACATTTCATCCACTGTTAAACATGTTAAAGCAAGTGGCAAGTGAAAATCTATGTCTCTGACTGAGTTTGCATTACTGCTTATTTTGACCTCTGCTGGCTGAGAACAGCTCATTTTCAACGTTGAATTCAGAAAGTGATAAAACCAGATCCAGCCACTAAAATGCATCATTCTTTTTGTTTTAGACAACATTTCATGCACTGTTAAACATGTTAAAGCAAGTTGCAAGTGAAAATCTATGTCTCTGACTGAGTTTGCATTACTGCTTATTTAGACAACATTTCATGCACTGTTAAACATGTTAAAGCAAGTTGCAAGTGAAAATCTATGTCTCTGACTGAGTTTGCATTACTGCTTATTTAGAACTCTGCTGGCTGAGAACAGCTCATTTTCAACGTTCAATTCAGAAAGTGATAAAACCAGATCCAGCCACTAAAATGCATCATTCTTTTTGTTTTAGACAACATTTCATGCACTGTTAAACATGTTAAAGCAAGTTGCAAGTGAAAATCTATGTCTCTGACTGAGTTTGCATTACTGCTTATTTTGACCTCTGCTGGCTGAGAACAGCTCATTTTCAACGTTCAATTCAGAATGTGATAAAACCAGATCCAGCCACTAAAATGCATCATTCTTTTTGTTTTAGACAACATTTCATGCACTGTTAAACATGTTAAAGCAAGTTGCAAGTGAAAATCTATGTCTCTGACTGAGTTTGCATTACTGCTTATTTTGACCTCTGCTGGCTGAGAACAGTTCATTTTCAACGTTCAAATCAAAAAGTGATAAAACCAGATCCAGCCACTAAAATGCATCATTCTTTTTGTTTTAGACAACATTTCATGCACTGTTAAACATGTTAAAGCAAGTTGCAAGTGAAAATCTATGTCTCTGACTGAGTTTGCATTACTGCTTATTTTGACCTCTGCTGGCTGATGTAGTGATCAGCGGTAAAGCCAGGAACTTGTGGAAATTAATTTCCAATATAAACAAATGCTGCAGAGTTAACACTAAACTTTGACCCTTTTCTCAAGCTCATCAGAAAGTGGCAGTTGAGACAGTGACCATTTGTCTTTTGTTTATCTGAAAGACAAAGGTGTTAAGAGCCCAGGACTTGCTTCTTGATCCAATCAACTTTTGACATCGTCTCAAACTCAGAGATGCACATGGATCAGTAAACTTGCATGTCACAAAAGAGACACAAATGGAAAATTTCACTTCATATACCTGTATATTCAAATGATCATGTATATATTTAATATGCACTGCTTGAAATACTTCACTGTATGAAACTTTGCTTATTAAGGTTTATATATGAATGCTTGGGTAAAGATCAACATTACATAGCGATGTTTAGACTCTATCTATTCCAGATAATGCCTTGGGTAAATTAGATGTGGTTTGGAAAGTGAATTATGCATAGGAAAATATTTAAGACTCTTAAATATTATCATAGTTAACCAGTGGACTATGACTATGCAAATGCAGGCCACAATTTGGATGACACCTCCCAGTGACCAACTCACAGGATCATCCAATCACAATGCTGGATTTGAAAGGTGACATCCTTCAATCCCGCCTTCCAGAGAAAGTATTAAAGACATTGTCTTAAACAAAGAATGCTTTGTAAAAAGTCTGTTAAGTGTGGGTCCAAAAGAGTGTGTCCTAAAAGGTGGTCGAAGAGTGGTCAAAGTGTGGTTCATGGTGGTTTGCGGGGTTTTGTCCTAGACATCAGACCTTTTGCTGCGTGTTCCAGCAAGGATTTGGTAATTGGATTCCCAGTGCTTTTTCCAAGGCGTCTGAAACCATCGCATCAAGGCCACCACCTCCAAAAATCTGCGTGTCCCAGATTTCCAGGAACTCTACCTTCAAAGAAAAGGCATCGGCGTGTTCCCAGCATCGAACCACCACCTCCAGAAATCTCCAATTTCTGCGTGTTCCAGAAGATACGGATTTCTACGCTCAAGGATAAAGACGTCGGCGTGTCCCCGACATCAGACCACCACCTCCAGAAATCTCCAATTTCTGCGTGTTCCAGAAGATACAGATTTCTACTCTCAAGGATAAAGACGTCGGCGTGTTCCCGACATCGAACCACCACTTCTAGAAATCTCCAGTCTGCGTGTTCCAGAAACTACAGATTTCTTCCACTCAAAGCTCAAAAGAGCCAAGTCTGCTTTTTCATGCTTCAAGATCTGCAGGAAGATCCAACTTCTTCCATCCACTGCATCAAAGGCAGAAACGTAAATATTCCACTTTCCAACCCTTTAAATTAGACCTTGGCATAGTGTGTTTCAGTATAAAATATTCTAATTAATTAGATGTTTATAACTGATCGTCATTAATAACAAAAACTTCCTCAGTTCTTTGTTATTGTAAAATAAGGTTTACCTTACCTTAATCACCTTCATCACTCGGCTATGCACTTCATTTATTGTACATTTAGTAATTGTAGTTACGCTTGATTACTATTTTGTTAATAAATACACCTTTATTACAATTGTGTCTTCCTTGTGTTGATAAAACAGAAAAAGGCTCTACAAGTCAAACGATTTCATTATCCTTCTGATTTGGCCAGATAATAAACTCCTCATTTGTATAATTTAACTAACAATATTTTATTGTTAATTATTTTGACAGTATAAAGCTGTCTGGTGCCCCGTTTAAAAGGAGTTATTTGTCTGTTATTTCTACATTAATTGGTGCCCCCACGTGAGGCTAAAATATCATTATTAATATCAATACCTAAATATTGATTTTAATATTTGATAAATCCAATTATCACTACATATTTGGAGCCCTGTGTGAGGCTAAAATATCAATATTAATATCAATACCTAAATATTGATTTTAATATTTGATAAATCCAATTATCACTACATATTTGGTGCCCCGTGTGAGGCTAAAATATCAATATTAATACCAATACCTAAATATTGATTTTAATATTTGATAAATCCAATTATAACTACACTGAGAACAGCTCATTTTCAACGTTCAATTCAGAATGTGATAAAACCAGATCCAGCCACTAAAATGCATCATTCTTTTTGTTTTAGACAACATTTCATGCACTGTTAAACATGTTAAAGCAAGTTGCAAGTAAAAATCTATGTCTATGACTGAGTTTGCATTACTGCTTATTTTGACCTCTGCTGGCTCTAAAAAGCTCATTTTCAACGTTCAACTCAGAATGTGATAAAACCAGATCCAGCCACTAAAAAGCATTTTCTTTTTGTTTTAGACAACATTTCATGCACTGTTAAATATGTTAAAGCAAGTTGCAAGTGAAAATCTATGTCTCTGACTGAGTTTGCATTACTGCTTATTGTAGCATGAAATTAGCTCATTTTATGAATATTAATAATCAACAATAACGGTTTATTCTTAATTATTAATATTCCGGCTTAAGCTTCAGTCAGTTTGGTCAAACAAACATATGATTGTAAATGATCATGCTCGCGCGACCGAGCGGATTCCCAGATTATGAATATTAATTATCAACAATAACGAATTATTATTAATCATCAATATTCCGGATCAATTTATTGTCAATTTGACCAAACGAACACAAGCAGAGCCGCCGCTCTTCCGAACGGACACTGTAATCTATTCATTTAGAAAAAGGGAATTTAATTGCTACTTCTTGTGAAGTAGATTAATCATTCAAAAGTTTCAAACAACTTATAATAGCTAGGCAGGGGAATCTGTATTTCAGTGACATTTTCTCGTGAGGCAAACAATACAATTCATTTGATTATAATGGAATTTATTGACTAGTCAGACGTAACGAACAAACAAACGCACAAACATACATTAAACACAAAACAAAGGTAAACCACGTGGAGATATCGGGTCTATAGAACGTGTAACAGCAAAGAGAAATAGTAAAGCTAGAAAACATAGATTTCAGATTAAAGAGTGACAAAACGTTCAGTTCCACACGCACCATTAAGGACCACCAAGGTTATATAAAAAAACACCTTTTTGATAAAAGGGGCACAGCTTAATCGCATAACTAAAATCACCTGGTTTTTCATGTCTGGAGGTCTTTTTTATGCGTCTCTCTTCCGTCGTGATGAAAACTACTCTTGATGTCCTTTGATGCGTGGAGTTTGTAATGCAGTTCGGACGAACACGATCGCAAACTTTAAACTGAATTTACTTTGCCGGAAAATAAAGAAAACGTGGCGGGAAAAAGTCCATGCGGCTTAGGAAGCCACGTGTGGCCCGAAGGCCACCGACAATGATGTTCCTTTTTGGGAAGTTCTCTTTCTGCACAGATGTTTGGGGGAAAGTGTGCTTATACCTGCGGGTCACGTGACAACCCGTACAGCATTCTGACCAATGATTTCAGGGGAAAGTTTGCGCGCGAACCTTCCTTTGTCTCTGGGCTGCGCGTATGCAAATTTGAGCGCTCGCCTAAAGCATGCGGACAGGCATTTAATACAGGGCTTTAAAGAATAAAACAATGCGAGTTATGGTCTCGATCTATGCATCATGTGTTATAAAATGTCGAGGGCATTCTATTGACACCAAACACTCTACAAGTACATCACATAGTTCCCATATCCTTACATCCTTGATGCTTTTAAAAAGGCCTGCAAGCGTGAATGTGTATAGTCTATATCAGGTATTGTACACATTACAAAAGTTAAATGAAATTAAACAAGAGATTTGGGTTATAAATGTCTTTGTTTAATTTTGAGGAATGTCTTGTCTGTGAGCAGAATGTTGGCTAAAGAGTTTTTTTTTTCCTTTTCTTATCTTATCTGTCACGTTCTTTTGAAGTAGGCAGAGAGTGGTTCTGTGAAGTCTCCCAGACTTGTTAACATGTCACCAAGGGATTACCAAGCCAGACTTTTCGTCACCAAGTGATTTTATTGTCCTGGCGATTCACCCAGATTGTTTTCTGGAATGTTAAATGGAATGTTTATCTCCAGAATGCAGGTTACAATATGTTACAGTCCCCCTCTTCCCAAACAACGTGGTTCGGAGAAAACCCGGTTGGTTGGGATCTAACTTAACTTGTTGGTTGGGCAGGAAGTGAGGGCCCCTCGATGTCCGTTCCTGAGTCAGCTGGACGGAGTTTCATTTCGATCAACGTGGATGCAGCTCCTTGGCGTTCCTTTCCTTTCCCAGCTTTCCGCTGAAAGGCTCGTGGGAGTATGGCGGTGCACTTGTTCACTGGTGCTTGCATCTTATTGAATGGCGAGGCCCTTGTTAATGTGTGCTTCCCTGTTGTCGGGAGGCACGGAGTGGTAGTTGTTCCGCAGTTTTCCAAAGAGCGATGTTGTTACACAGTCTTAGTATTTGCCTTCTGGCGCAAGGAGTGTCTTACTTGCATATGCTTAGACGTTGTCTCACTTCAATCGTGGCCAGCTGTTGACCTTCCGTCAAACAGAAGGACAGCCATTTTTGACAGGGTGGTCACGGGTCGAGAAGTCTTTGAACAGTTCTTAATGACGTGTCTGGAGTAGTTGCACCCACTTAGGGAGCTGCTCAGTTCGGAGACCTTGCTAGGCGGTAGTCTTTGCGCTAGCCAGTCAACTGTTGTAGGCCATGGACTATCTCCTTTGAGTGGCCAGACACGGTGGTACATTCATTAAGGGTGTCATCAACGTAGATGAGGTTGCCTCTAACATAAGCATCGGCATATGCTTTGTTCAGGAGGGTGTTGCTTTCGGCTGGTGAGTTGGCCTAGCCGACGGGGCAACTCATGATCGTTTAGTGTCTGTTGTTCAAGGTGAAAGCTAGCTTATTTGGATGTACAGGTATTGTCCAGAAGGCGGGGACCACATCAAGCGTTGAGGGGATGGTTGGTCCTTGAATTCTGGGCACTTCCTGTTCCAGTGGTGTCATTGGCCCTTGTGACAATGGCATTTGCTGATTTAGCTTTCTATGGTCAGGCACCCTTTTGACCCTGGGCTTGAGGATGGGCCAGATGGGTGCCGAGCAGGTTTTGTTGCATAGCCCGATGTCCTTTTTCCAGCATGGAGTCGGATATTGCCATGTGAAGGTCAGTGGGACTTGCAGTCTAAAGAGTCTTTAGTGAGGGCACCGTGGTAGTTATACAGGATGTGCTGACGTTTGTCGGTTGGCCTCATCCTGCGTGGCCTCAGCATGTCTGTTCTGTTGAGGAAAGTGCCCTGTCTTCATCCATGTTAGTGATGGGGTGACGAGTGGCTGGGCACACGGCAAGGAGTTAGTCCTCTGTGAGCTCACTTCTGCCTACCGGTTCTTTGTTTACTGGTAAGACAGACGTGAGTGTGGCGAGCTGGAATGGAACAGTATAGTCTGTGTTTTCTAAGCTCCCCTCTGGTGTCGTTGCATGTAGGGTGAGGCCACTAATTGGCCCAAGAGTTCAAAGTCATGGAACTCGTAGCAGACCAATCGTCCCAGTAGGTAGTCTTTGGGGATTTTTATGTCAGTTGCCCTGCAGCTATTACACAAGACACATACTGTTCATGAGGACAGTTCAATTTAGGGTATGGCTTCCAGGTTGAGGCCCAGTTTTATGCCTCTTCTGTTGTTGGTTGGAAGAAAACCCAATGTATGGTTTAGAGTTCGGCCTTTCGTATGGAGAGCCATATAGAGCACCTGTTTGTATAGGCTGGCACCACCGAGTCTTGTTTGCTGATGACAGAGCAGGCCTCTGGCATGGTCTGGCCTGAGTGGGGCTTCTTGAGGGTGACAGCCATCGTGGTTGGCTGTGAGAAGTGTGGGTGCCTATCACCGGTCGTTAAAGGTGTCTATATATATGCCTGAAGATGTATCAGGCTATTAGCTCTGATGTGACCATCGTGCGGCGGGGCCGTGAGAGTTAGGACAGGATGGGTCAACCATCCACCGTTCCGATTCAAGTTCAATGTGCAAATGCTGTTGGCAGTTGTCATGTGTGAGAGTTCAGCATTTGGACAGTAGTGTGTATGCTTGTTAGTTGAACACAGGTCTGGGGTTGTGTTCAGGCGGAGTGTCGCACCGCGCGAGGCTGATGGCTGCTGGGTTGTCTGCTCACAGTGCAAGTACAATGTCATTCACAGTCTGGTTATTCAACATTAAGCCCTTTGAGGCCTGGGGCAGCAAGCGTTGGGGTTGCTAGCTGGTTTGAAGGCTGCAGAGTAGCGACCTTGACCCCCTCTATGTTGTTGAGTTTGGGTTCTCGCGGGTTCCAGCAGTTTCCCGCGACCTCGGTGACCTGACAGTCTGTTGGGGTTGACCTGACGGCTGTGAGCAAGTTCTCGCACTTGGGCCCAGATTTTAAAGGGGTTCAAAGTTCGAAAGAGATTCAAACATATCCAGTGGATCTTTACCATTCAGCAGCAGGTATGTGCCCATTGGCGACGGGTACACGGGGTGCACTGCAGTCGTGGGGACAGTCGTTACTTGAATGGGAGCGATGTATGTGAGTTGAACCTCAGTTTGGCTGTATGATTTGCACCATCAGCCTGCCTGGTTGGCAGTTAAGTGTTCGTTTTAGTCTCTGAGCTCTTGCTTTGAGTTACTCAAACAGGAAAGATGACATTATTGTGAGGTCTGCTTCCGTGCTGACGCGCGTTTTTCATCTTTCTTTCATCTCCACGGTTACAGCCAAGTAGCGCGTTGTTGCCACGCCATTTTGTTCAGGTTCCCCAAGAGTTGAAGTGCAGGGGCCTGAGCAGTTGTTTGTACGCAGGTGTGGCTGGTTGGTGGGCTGTGGCTCAGGAGGTAAACAGACAACCAGACCAGTGTTTTCTGGTGCCTGAGGTTGCAAGCATGGTGGCACTGGCTGCTTCTTGGGGTAAGCGTGATGCTGCAGTTAGGTACACAGTCTTTAGCTTGTGTTGGACTCGCAGTACTCTGCGGGGATGGAGCAGAAAGCAGGTGTTCAGGGGGGTAAATGGTTTTGGACCTCCCTCAAGTCATAAGGAATCTGGCTTGACTTTCTGTAGGGCCCCTTCAAGCTTTTTAGCAGTTCTGCTGCTCATGACGCCACTGTGTCGTTGTTTGGTGTCAGGTTTTCACCTTTGGCTTTCTCTGGCGTGTAACTAGCTGGATGCTGGTTGCTCGAGCTCCTGGCTACTGCAGGTTGGTCATTCCTTGGCTGCTGTTAGGCTCCTTTTGGCCTGCTTGTGGTGAGTGGTTTGTCCCAGTGTGTCTCTGAACATCCTGTCTGGTGTTGGGACATGCGCCTTCCTGGCGGTGCTGTCCTCTGCTGGCGGAGAAAGGCTTTAACTCACTGTTTGGAAGTCTTGCGGCTGGGAAACAGTAACGTGCCTTTTAAAGTCAGCTCCGGATGAGATTCTGAGACAGGGTAGCTCGTAGGTGTTTGATAGTCTTTCAAAGCAGTCTTTGTTTTGAACAGATTTTATGAGCTAAACTCTGCCGCTGTTGGGTGGTCAGGGCGTGGGGGCAGGGCATTGCCCGTGTGCGGACTCACCACAGAAAGCAGGCTTTTGAGAGAGCGAGGATCTGGAAGGTGAACTCCTCCTCCGTCCGTGGCTCATTTCCTGTCTCGAAGTAGGGTTGGTGTAGTCGACTGCAGTATGCTTGTGAGGTCTCTTGGCTGTTCTGAGATCCATGGCGACAATCAGTCCTTAATCTGACACGGGGTCAGGTAAAACACTCTAGTAAGAGCTCTTGCATCGGCTCGTAATCTGCTTTGATGGCACGGCGCTGTTGATTCAGGAAACTTCTTGCCTCACGGCTCGAAGTAATTCTTAGCAGATACAGTTTGTCACAGAGAGTGGTTCTTGGCCTCTGTGTAAAAGTGTAAAAGTCAATGTCTTAAAATTAGGAGTGCGTGTTGTCGCCTTCAGCAAGGTTTGGGGTGAAAGTTGGCATTTCCCTGGCCAGCTGGTTCAAAGTCTTTGGTCTTAGATGGTGTCTGTCGTGGGGGACCCCATTGGAGGGAGTCCTGGCCCTGTGTTGCTGATGGGCGTTGCTGGAATGCTGGCTGGCGGGGCGGTATGAGTTGGATTCACCCCCCTCTGCTGGTCTATCCAGTCTTGGCTTTTGGGGCTGACTGTGGCACTTCCCTTTTCAGGTAGTCACATGGGTTGTAGGAATGTGACAGTTCTGGGTGAACTCTGTCAAGTTCATGCATAAAGTCTTTTAGTTGGGTTCCGTGTTGGAATTTTGCTTGGGCCCTCAGCTGTTGACTTCAGAGGCTTTGACCCGAGCTTCACTGTCTTTAGTTCTGCTCTTTACAATAGTGTTTCAGCTTGTAGCTTTACACTCAGTTCATCTTTGGCTTTCTCCTCTCGTCGCTCCTTGTGTGCGTTGTCCGCTTGTAGCTCCATCGGGGCGCGCTGTAGTCCGTCCATTTGCTCCAAAAGTTCGGCGTCCTTTTCCCTCGTCGTCTTGCAGGCGTTCTGGGCTCGATGCTCCAGCTGGTTGAGACCCTTTCCTATGGGTCTGGCCGGTGCAAGGGTGAGGTGTGTCAGGGCCCTGGAGAGTTGAGTCTGGGCTTGGCTGTCATGGCTCCGGGCTAGGTCGTTCGCCCTCAGCGGATTAATGCAGACGTCCAGCTGTTCTCTGCTTGGCCGCTGCAGCTCCATGGCGTCGTTGGGCAGGAGGTTGTGGGTTAAGCACTTAACCAGGCCTCCAGTTGGTCCCAGTGAGCAGCGGGCTGGGCGCACTTGACATGCTGGTCTGTTGGGTGAGACAGAGATCACAAGGGAGAGAGAGAGAGACCCACATGGCCAAATCGAGTGGTTAGCATTGTGCTATATTATTAGTCTGACAGGGTTGTCAGCTAGGGGGTATGAGCCGGCTAGACGTTGGTCCTTCTAAGGATCCACTGGGGGCCGGACAATTCGGATGTCGAATATGGGTGGCTAGATAACAGTTGATATCTGCGTACTGGCCTCAAGGCTTTTAGTCATGCGCCAGGCTGTGCAAATTATCAATCAATTATTTAAATCACCCTGGTGGTTCTCAATGGCGTGGTCTCTGAGCAGGTCAAAGTAACTAAAAATAATTAAGTAAATAAAAATAACAGTAACCCAAAAAAATGAATAATACTAACGATAAGTTAGACAAAAAGGCACCTCGCTCGGATGAACGAGTGTACAGAGAAAGAAAAATGAAAGAAAATACTAATATGGATATCAGTAAATATGAAAAAAATATAAAGCTGAAAGACAGACAAGGATGAGAAACGAGGGAGAGAGAGAGAGAGAGAGAGAGAGAGAATAGCAAAACCTATGGGCATGTCTAAAATGTTCGTTTTATAGTCCTGTAGTGGGCTAGGTTTAGACTAGGTTTTACATGCTATTTACACTTGGTGGTGAGTGAAAGGCATTCAGATGAAGGTCGCAAGAGCGTGCTATCTGGCTAGACTTTCCCCAACTCCTACTGCAGTCGCTATCAGATCACTTGCCTATAATGTAACTCGGTTGTGAACTCACACAGCGTAGGCTTTTAGCACACTACGTAGCACTCAAGGAAGTCACTGACCGCCTGGCATGATTCAAAATTGGGTTTTGCCTGATGATTCCAGTGCCGCTCTAGGCCTGTAGAATGAGGTGGCCAATCTCACTCAGGCGGGCACGTGTGTGGAATCATGACAGGGTAATTAACCAAGATTGATCATATGCCAGTTGACACGGATGGTGCTTCTTGGAGTACGATTGCTGATGCCACTGTGATCCACACAAGCCGGAGAGACAAAACGCCAAGGTATCTAACGCATCCTTCAGCAGGGGTCAGTTATGTCAGACAGATGAACCCAATCTTTTGATCTGCAACCTGAATAACCTGTACGCTTAACCACACAAGCACAGAGGACTCGGGTCCGGATACGGGCAGTACTATGGATCTACTATTCTGGGCGAGCCAGTTGGAGTAGGAATCTTAGTATGCTGTAGTATCTGATGGATAGAGAAGGTTATCACCCTGTGATGGAGGGAGGCTAAAGGAAAATTAAATCGGCATAAAAGAATCTAAAAGAATAATCATAATAATCCCCTATGGGTAAAAGCAGTACAGGACGGCTTAGAAAAAGTAGAAAGAGTGCCTTAGTATTCAGGGGCATCTACAAACATTAATGGGTTAGCCCAACATGTTTTGATCAGATGTGGGATCTATAGATTGATAGCTCTGAATTTAGCTTCAGACTAATACTTGCCCTAATATAGTTATACTTTCCCTATAACCTAAGAGGTGAGGGAATAAATAAGGCATGAGGAAAAGATGGGATGATATCAAAGGGAAGAAAAATTATGCCTATTAATAATAATAATAATAATAATAAGAGAGATTAAAGGCTATTCCCCAAATAGCAAAACCAACAAAATTAAAATTAAACATGACCTAAGTGTAGAATAGATTATTGGGAACTTGATTAAAAATCAAGTAATAACAAAATAAACTGGACAACGGTATTAAAATGAAAAAGACAGAAGGCAGAAAATTAATAAAAAAATTGAAAGTAACAAAATAATTTATAATACCAAAAGAAATAAAAACAGACCAATAATCTATACTCAGGTAACTAAACTATTGTTTGGATAAAATGATAACAGGGAAAATAAAATGCTTAATCGAAATTAAAACAAATTAACTCCAAACTGTTTGACCATTTCAGACCACTTGAGACACAATGGTGGGCGGAACTGATGTGAGGAGAGCAGAAGGAGACAGGGGGAGATGTTTCCGAGTTGCACTTCACATTCGGTTAGCCTTGTGCTAAAGTTTGTTAGTTACAAAATGTGAAGGGTTGGTTTGCTTAAGCATTAACGTTAGCTGGCGTTAGCCGCTAGCAATTTGTTACGAGTTACGCTTCGCATCCGGTTAGCCTTGTGCTAACAGTTTGGTAATATTAAGACGCGAAGGGTTAGTTTACTTTAAGGCTAGTCGTTAGAAGCTAGCGAGTGGTTTTGCCCTGTGAAGTAAACCGCGTCACCAACTCTGCCTCCTGAAAGGCAGATCTTATGCTTTGGGGTGGTGACTACGTCATTCACGCATGCGTGCGCGCGCACGAGTTACGTGGACGAGGAGTCAATGAGCGCTCGAAGAGCCGATTTATGAATGGGAGGAGTTCTCATTCATAACTTGGTATGCGGCTGACTTCACGAAGGCAAAGCGCGAACCACTAAGATTCGCACAAGCGGTCATTATATATCATGTTGCCGTAACATTGATAATAATATTCGACCATTACAATTAGACAAACAAACATAAAATGCGAGACGTCTCTCGAGGCGGTGCACGTTTGTACACAGATTTGGTCCGGACGAACATAACTGAAATATGGGAATTCACATCCATATCAGATTTTGGTACCATTTAAAAACACGCTTATGATTCTGAGAATTCCTTTCGTCAGAAAGCGGTTAACAGGCAAGCTTGCAGCTCCCAAATACATTAATTTAGAACCGTCCAGCAGTTCTGAAATTAATTTCGCACGGCGGCGAAGCAAAGAGGTTAAACGTTAGGCAGCTACTCTAACAGTTTGAAACCACGGGAGAAATAGTCTAGAGGTTTTCTAGCTATAAAGGCCTTTTAAAAGGACAGGTTTGGGGTTTCCAAACTGTCTTACAAGCGCTGAGAGAGGCGTCTTTTCCTCCGACAGGCACACTAATATATTCAAATGATTTGCAGAACGTGCGTCTCAGCAAAATCGATTCAAAATATATATGAACTGCAGTTTAAATTGTTACACTCTACACGGGCAGCTCTCTGCTGTGTTTAGTGAACAGAATAGCTGGAGCAGGCTTTCCGTCCTCCCAGCTTTGAAGAAAAGGAAATGCTTCTCGCGGTCCTTTTTTTTTCTATAGCGCTTAATAAATCACAATGAATTGGAAAGTTTGTTTCACAGAAAATGTTTGGAAAACTGCCCGCATTCTCCACCAATATATGTAGCATGAAATTAGCTCATTTTATGAATATTAATAATCAACAATAACGGTTTATTCTTAATTATTAATATTCCGGCTTAAGCTTCAGTCAGTTTGGTCAAACAAACATATGATTGTAAATGATCATGCTCGCGCGACCGAGCGGATTCCCAGATTATGAATATTAATTATCAACAATAACGAATTATTATTAATCATCAATATTCCGGATCAATTTATTGTCAATTTGACCAAACGAACACAAGCAGAGCCGCCGCTCTTCCGAGCGGACACTGTAATCTATTCATTTAGAAAAAGGGAATTTAATTGCTACTTCTTGTGAAGTAGATTAATCATTCAAAAGTTTTAAACAACTTATAATAGCTAGGCAGGGGAATCTGTATTTCAGTGACATTTTCTCGTGAGGCAAACAATACAATTCATTTGATTATAATGGAATTTATTGACTAGTCAGACGTAACGAACAAACAAACGCACAAACATACATTAAACACAAAACAAAGGTAAACCACGTGGAGATATCGGGTCTATAGAACGTGTAACAGCAAAGAGAAATAGTAAAGCTAGAAAACATAGATTTCAGATTAAAGAGTGACAAAACTTTCAGTTCCACACGCACCATTAAGGACCACCAAGGTTATATAAAAAACACCTTTTTGATAAAAGGGGCACAGCTTAATCGCATAACTAAAATCACCTGGTTTTTCATGTCTGGAGGTCTTTTTTATGCGTCTCTCTTCCGTCGTGATGAAAACTACTCTTGATGTCCTTTGATGCGTGGAGTTTGTAATGCAGTTCGGACGAACACGATCGCAAACTTTAAACTGAATTTACTTTGCCGGAAAATAAAGAAAACGTGGCGGGAAAAAGTCCATGCGGCTTAGGAAGCCACGTGTGGCCCGAAGGCCACCGACAATGATGTTCCTTTTTGTGAAGTTCTCTTTCTGCACAGATGTTTGGGGGAAAGTGTGCTTATACCTGCGGGTCACGTGACAACCCGTACAGCATTCTGACCAATGATTTCAGGGGAAAGTTTGCGCGCGAACCTTCCTTTGTCTCTGGGCTGCGCGTATGCAAATTTGAGCGCTCGCCTAAAGCATGCGGACAGGCATTTAATACAGGGCTTTAAAGAATAAAACAATGCGAGTTATGGTCTCGATCTATGCATCATGTGTTATAAAATGTCGAGGGCATTCTATTGACACCAAACACTCTACAAGTACATCACATAGTTCCCATATCCTTACATCCTTGATGCTTTTAAAAAGGCCTGCAAGCGTGAATGTGTATAGTCTATATCAGGTATTGTACACATTACAAAAGATAAATGAAATTAAACAAGAGATTTGGGTTATAAATGTCTTTGTTTAATTTTGAGGAATGTCTTGTCTGTGAGCAGAATGTTGGCTAAAGAGTTTTTTTTTTCCTTTTCTTATCTTATCTGTCACGTTCTTTTGAAGTAGGCAGAGAGTGGTTCTGTGAAGTCTCCCAGACTTGTTAACATGTCACCAAGGGATTACCAAGCCAGACTTTTCGTCACCAAGTGATTTTATTGTCCTGGCGATTCACCCAGATTGTTTTCTGGAATGTTAAATGGAATGTTTATCTCCAGAATGCAGGTTACAATATGTTACATTATTTTGACCTCTGCTGGCTGAGTAAAGCTCATTTTCAACGTACAATGCAGAATGTGATAAAACCAGATCCAGCTACTAAAAAGCATTATTCTTTTTGTTTTAGACAACATTTCATGCACTGTTAAACATGTTAAAGCAAGTTGCAAGTAAAAATCTATGTCTCTGACTGAGTTTGCATTACTGCTTATTTTGACCTCTGCTGGCTGAGAAAAGCTCATTTTCAACGTTCAATTCAGAATGTGATAAAACCAGATCCAGCCACTAAAATGCATTATTCTTTTTGTTTTAGACAACATTTCATGCACTGTTAAACATGTTAAAGCAAGTGGCAAGTGAAAATCTATGTCTCTGACTGAGTTTGCATTACTGCTTATTTTGACCTCTGCTGGCTGAGAAAAGCTCATTTTCAACGTTCAATTCAGAATGTGATAAAACCAGATCCAGCCACTAAAATGCATCATTCTTTTTGTTTTAGACAACATTTCATCCACTGTTAAACATGTTAAAGCAAGTGGCAAGTGAAAATCTATGTCTCTGACTGAGTTTGCATTACTGCTTATTTTGACCTCTGCTGGCTGAGAACAGCTCATTTTCAACGTTGAATTCAGAAAGTGATAAAACCAGATCCAGCCACTAAAATGCATCATTCTTTTTGTTTTAGACAACATTTCATGCACTGTTAAACATGTTAAAGCAAGTTGCAAGTGAAAATCTATGTCTCTGACTGAGTTTGCATTACTGCTTATTTAGACAACATTTCATGCACTGTTAAACATGTTAAAGCAAGTTGCAAGTGAAAATCTATGTCTCTGACTGAGTTTGCATTACTGCTTATTTAGAACTCTGCTGGCTGAGAACAGCTCATTTTCAACGTTCAATTCAGAAAGTGATAAAACCAGATCCAGCCACTAAAATGCATCATTCTTTTTGTTTTAGACAACATTTCATGCACTGTTAAACATGTTAAAGCAAGTTGCAAGTGAAAATCTATGTCTCTGACTGAGTTTGCATTACTGCTTATTTTGACCTCTGCTGGCTGAGAACAGCTCATTTTCAACGTTCAATTCAGAATGTGATAAAACCAGATCCAGCCACTAAAATGCATCATTCTTTTTGTTTTAGACAACATTTCATGCACTGTTAAACATGTTAAAGCAAGTTGAGAGTGAAAATCTATGTCTCTGACTGAGTTTGCATTACTGCTTATTTTGACCTCTGCTGGCTGAGAACAGTTCATTTTCAACGTTCAATTCAAAAAGTGATAAAACCAGATCCAGCCACTAAAATGCATCATACTTTTTGTTTTAGACAACATTTCATGCACTGTTAAACATGTTAAAGCAAGTTGCAAGTGAAAATCTATGTCTCTGACTGAGTTTGCATTACTGCTTATTTTGACCTCTGCTGGCTGATGTAGTGATCAGCGGTAAAGCCAGGAACTTGTGGAAATTAATTTCCAATATAAACAAATGCTGCAGAGTTAACACTAAACTTTGACCCTTTTCTCAAGCTCATCAGAAAGTGGCAGTTGAGACAGTGACCATTTGTCTTTTGTTTATCTGAAAGACAAAGGTGTTAAGAGCCCAGGACTTGCTTCTTGATCCAATCAACTTTTGACATCGTCTCAAACTCAGAGATGCACATGGATCAGTAAACTTGCATGTCACAAAAGAGACACAAATGGAAAATTTCACTTCATATACCTGTATATTCAAATGATCATGTATATATTTAATATGCACTGCTTGAAATACTTCACTGTATGAAACTTTGCTTATTAAGGTTTATATATGAATGCTTGGGTAAAGATCAACATTACATAGCGATGTTTAGACTCTATCTATTCCAGATAATGCCTTGGGTAAATTAGATGTGGTTTGGAAAGTGAATTATGCATAGGAAAATATTTAAGACTCTTAAATATTATCATAGTTAACCAGTGGACTATGACTATGCAAATGCAGGCCACAATTTGGATGACACCTCCCAGTGACCAACTCACAGGATCATCCAATCACAATGCTGGATTTGAAAGGTGACATCCTTCAATCCCGCCTTCCAGAGAAAGTATTAAAGACATTGTCTTAAACAAAGAATGCTTTGTAAAAAGTCTGTTAAGTGTGGGTCCAAAAGAGTGTGTCCTAAAAGGTGGTCGAAGAGTGGTCAAAGTGTGGTTCATGGTGGTTTGCGGGGTTTTGTCCTAGACATCAGACCTTTTGCTGCGTGTTCCAGCAAGGATTTGGTAATTGGATTCACAGTGCTTTTTCCAAGGCGTCTGAAACCATCGCATCAAGGCCACCACCTCCAAAAATCTGCGTGTCCCAGATTTCCAGGAACTCTACCTTCAAAGAAAAGGCATCGGCGTGTTCCCAGCATCGAACCACCACCTCCAGAAATCTCCAATTTCTGCGTGTTCCAGAAGATACGGATTTCTACGCTCAAGGATAAAGACGTCGGCGTGTCCCCGACATCAGACCACCACCTCCAGAAATCTCCAATTTCTGCGTGTTCCAGAAGATACAGATTTCTACTCTCAAGGATAAAGACGTCGGCGTGTTCCCGACATCGAACCACCACTTCTAGAAATCTCCAGTCTGCGTGTTCCAGAAACTACAGATTTCTTCCACTCAAAGCTCAAAAGAGCCAAGTCTGCTTTTTCATGCTTCAAGATCTGCAGGAAGATCCAACTTCTTCCATCCACTGCATCAAAGGCAGAAACGTAAATATTCCACTTTCCAACCCTTTAAATTAGACCTTGGCATAGTGTGTTTCAGTATAAAATATTCTAATTAATTAGATGTTTATAACTGATCATCATTAATAACAAAAACTTCCTCAGTTCTTTGTTATTGTAAAATAAGGTTTACCTTACCTTAATCACCTTCATCACTCGGCTATGCACTTCATTTATTGTACATTTAGTAATTGTAGTTACGCTTGATTACTATTTTGTTAATAAATACACCTTTATTACAATTGTGTCTTCCTTGTGTTGATAAAACAGAAAAAGGCTCTACAAGTCAAACGATCTCATTATCCTTCTGATTTGGCCAGATAATAAACTCCTCATTTGTATAATTTAACTAACAATATTTTATTGTTAATTATTTTGACAGTATAAAGCTGTCTGGTGCCCCGTTTAAAAGGAGTTATTTGTCTGTTATTTCTACATTAATTGGTGCCCCCACGTGAGGCTAAAATATCATTATTAATATCAATACCTAAATATTGATTTTAATATTTGATAAATCCAATTATCACTACATATTTAGAGCCCTGTGTGAGGCTAAAATATCAATATTAATATCAATACCTAAATATTGATTTTAATATTTGATAAATCCAATTATCACTACATATTTGGTGCCCCGTGTGAGGCTAAAATATCAATATTAATACCAATACCTAAATATTGATTTTAATATTTGATAAATCCAATTATCACTACACTGAGAACAGCTCATTTTCAACGTTCAAT
This sequence comes from Danio rerio, assembly GCF_052040795.2. NCBI lineage: Eukaryota > Metazoa > Chordata > Actinopteri > Cypriniformes > Danionidae > Danio > Danio rerio. Next base: position 61,706,739 of record NC_141027.1, read on the forward strand.
TCAGAATGTGATAAAACCAGATCCAGCCACTAAAATGCATCATTCTTTTTGTTTTAGACAACATTTCATGCACTGTTAAACATGTTAAAGCAAGTTGCGAGTGAAAATCTATGTCTATGACTGAGTTTGCATTACTGCTTATTTTGACCTCTGCTGGCTCTGAAAAGCTCATTTTCAATGTTCAATTCAGAATGTGATAAAACCAGATCCAGCCACTAAAATGCATCATTCTTTTTGTTTTAGACAACATTTCATGCACTGTTAAACATGTTAAAGCAAGTTGCAAGTGAAAATCTATGTCTATGACTGAGTTTGCATTACTGCTTATTTTGACCTCTGCTGGCTCTGAAAAGCTCATTTTCAACGTTCAATTCAGAATGTGATAAAACCAGATCCAGCCACTAAAATGCATCATTCTTTTTGTTTTAGACAACATTTCATGCACTGTTAAACATGTTAAAGCAAGTTGCAAGTGAAAATCTATGTCTATGACTGAGTTTGCATTACTGCTTATTTTGACCTCTGCTGGCTCTGAAAAGCTCATTTTCAACGTTCAATACAGAATGTGATAAAACCAGATCCAGGTACTAAAATGCATCATTCTTTTTGTTTTAGACAACATTTCATGCACTGTTAAACATGTTAAAGCAAGTTGCAAGTGAAAATCTATGTCTATGACTGAGTTTGCATTACTGCTTATTTTGACCTCTGCTGGCTCTGAAAAGCTCATTTTCAACGTTCAATTCAGAATGAGATAAAACCAGATCCAGCCACTAAAAAGCATTTTCTTTTTGTTTTAGACAACATTTCATGCACTGTTAAACTTGTTAAAGCAAGTTGCAAGTTAAAATCTATGTCTCTGACTGAGTTTGCATTACTGCTTATTTTGACCTCTGCTGGTTGAGAACAGCTCATTTTCAACGTTCAATTCAGAATGTGATAAAACCAGATCCAGCCACTAAAATGCATCATTCTTTTTGTTTTAGACAACATTTCATGCACTGTTAAACATGTTAAAGCAAGTTGCAAGTGAAAATCTATGTCTCTGACTGAGTTTGCATTACTGCTTATTTTGACCTCTGCTGGCTGAGAAAAGCTTATTTTCAACGTTCAATTCAGAATGTGATAAAACCAGATCCAGCCACTAAAATGCATCATTCTTTTTGTTTTAGACAACATTTCATGCACTGTTAAACATGTTCAAGCAAGTTGCAAGTGAAAATCTATGTCTCTGACTGAGTTTGCATTACTGCTTATTTTGACCTCTGCTGGCTCTGAAAAGCTCGTTTTCAACGTTCAATTCAGAATGTGATAAAACCAGATCCAGCCACTAAAATGCATCATTCTTTTTGTTTTAGACAACATTTCATGCACTGTTAAACATGTTAAAGCAAGTTGCAAGTGAAAATCTATGTCTATGACTGAGTTTGCATTACTGCTTATTTTGACCTCTGCTGGCTCTGAAAAGCTCATTTTCAACGTTCAATACAGAATGTGATAAAACCAGATCCAGGTACTAAAATGCATCATTCTTTTTGTTTTAGACAACATTTCATGCACTGTTAAACATGTTTAGGAAAGTTGCAAGTGAAAATCTATGTCTCTGACTGAGTTTGCATTACTGCTTATTTTGACCTCTGCTGGCTGAGTAAAGCTCATTTTCAACGTCCAATACAGAATGTGATAAAACCAGATCCAGCTACTAAAATGCATCATTCTTTTTGTTTAAGACAACATTTCATGCACTGTTAAACATGTTAAAGCAAGTTGCAAGTGAAAATCTATGTCTCTGACTGAGTTTGCATTACTGCTTATTTTGACCTCTGCTGGCTGAGAAAAGCTCATTTTCAACGTTCAATTCAGAATGTGATAAATCCAGATCCAGCCACTAAAATGCATCATTCTTTTTGTTTTAGACAACAATTCATGCACTGTTAAACATGTTAAAGCAAGTTGCAAGTAAAAATCTATGTCTCTGACTGAGTTTGCATTACTGCTTATTTTGACCTCTGCTGGCTGAGAACAGCTCATTTTCAACGTTCAATTCAGAATGTGATAAAACCAGATCCAGCCACTAAAATGCATCATTCTTTTTGTTTTAGACAACATTTCATGCACTGTTAAACATGTTAAAGCAAGTTGCAAGTGAAAATCTATGTCTCTGACTGAGTTTGCATTACTGCTTATTTTGACCTCTGCTGGCTCTGAAAAGCTCATTTTCAACGTTCAATTCAGAATGTGATAAAACCAGATCCAGGTACTAAAATGCATCATTCTTTTTGTTTTAGACAACATTTCATGCACTGTTAAACATGTTAAAGCAAGTTGCAAGTGAAAATCTATGTCTATGACTGAGTTTGCATTACTGCTTATTTTGACCTCTGCTGGCTCTGAAAAGCTCATTTTCAACGTTCAATACAGAATGTGATAAAACCAGATCCAGCCACTAAAATGCATCATTCTTTTTGTTTTAGACAACATTTCATGCACTGTTAAACATGTTAAAGCAAGTTGCAAGTGAAAATCTATGTCTCTGACTGAGTTTGCATTACTGCTTATTTTGACCTCTGCTGGCTGAGAAAAGCTCATTTTCAACGTTCAATTCAGAATGTGATAAAACCAGATCCAGCCACTAAAATGCATCATTCTTTTTGTTTTAGACAACATTTCATGCACTGTTAAACATGTTAAAAGAAGTTGCAAGTGAAAATCTATGTCTCTGACTGAGTTTGCATTACTGCTTATTTTGACCTCTGCTGGCTGTGAAAAGCTCATTTTCAACGTTCAATTCAGAATGTGATAAAACCAGATCCAGCTACTAAAAAGCATTTTCTTTTTGTTTTAGACAACATTTCATGCACTGTTAAATATGTTAAAGCAAGTTGCAAGTGAAAATCTATGTCTCTGACTGAGTTTGCATTACTGCTTATTTTGACCTCTGCTGGCTGAGAACAGCTCATTTTCAACGTTCAATTCAGAATGTGATAAACCAGATCCAGCCACTAAAATGCATCATTCTTTTTGTTTTAGACAACATTTCATGCACTGTTAAACATGTTTAGGAAAGTTGCAAGTGAAAATCTATGTCTCTGACTGAGTTTGCATTACTGCTTATTTTGACCTCTGCTGGCTGAGTAAAGCTCATTTTCAACGTCCAATACAGAATGTGATAAAACCAGATCCAGCTACTAAAATGCATCATTCTTTTTGTTTTAGACAACATTTCATGCACTGTTAAACATGTTAAAGCAAGTGGCAAGTGAAAATCTATGTCTCTGACTGAGTTTGCATTACTGCTTATTTTGATCTCTGCTGGCTGAGAAAAGCTCATTTTCAACGTTCAATTCAGAATGTGATAAAACCAGATCCAGCCACTAAAATGCATCATTCTTTTTGTTTTAGACAACATTTCATGCACTGTTAAACATGTTAAAGCAAGTTGCAAGTGAAAATCTATGTCTCTGACTGAGTTTGCATTACTGCTTATTTTGACCTCTGCTGGCTCTGAAAAGCTCATTTTCAACGTTCAATTCAGAATGTGATAAAACCAGATCCAGGTACTAAAATGCATCATTCTTTTTGTTTTAGACAACATTTCATGCACTGTTAAACATGTTAAAGCAAGTTGCAAGTGAAAATCTATGTCTATGACGGAGTTTGCATTACTGCTTATTTTGACCTCTGCTGGCTCTGAAAAGCTCATTTTCAACGTTCAATACAGAATGTGATAAAACCAGATCCAGCCACTAAAATGCATCATTCTTTTTGTTTTAGACAACATTTCATGCACTGTTAAACATGTTAAAGCAAGTTGCAAGTGAAAATCTATGTCTCTGACTGAGTTTGCATTACTGCTTATTTTGACCTCTGCTGGCTGAGAAAAGCTCATTTTCAACGTTCAATTCAGAATGTGATAAAACCAGATCCAGCCACTAAAATGCATCATTCTTTTTGTTTTAGACAACATTTCATGCACTGTTAAACATGTTAAAGCAAGTTGCAAGTGAAAATCTATGTCTATGACTGAGTTTGCATTACTGCTTATTTTGACCTCTGCTGGCTCTGAAAAGCTCATTTTCAACGTTCAATTCAGAATGTGATAAAACCAGATCCAGGTACTAAAAAGCATTTTCTTTTTGTTTTAGACAACATTTCATGCACTGTTAAATATGTTAAAGCAAGTTGCAAGTGAAAATCTATGTCTCTGACTGAGTTTGCATTACTGCTTATTTTGACCTCTGCTGGCTGAGAACAGCTCATTTTCAACGTTCAATTCAGAATGTGATAAACCAGATCCAGCCACTAAAATGCATCATTCTTTTTGTTTTAGACAACATGTCATGCACTGTTAAACATGTTTAGGAAAGTTGCAAGTGAAAATCTATGTCTCTGACTGAGTTTGCATTACTGCTTATTTTGACCTCTGCTGGCTGAGTAAAGCTCATTTTCAACGTCCAATACAGAATGTGATAAAACCAGATCCAGCTACTAAAATGCATCATTCTTTTTGTTTTAGACAACATTTCATGCACTGTTAAACATGTTAAAGCAAGTGGCAAGTGAAAATCTATGTCTCTGACTGAGTTTGCATTACTGCTTATTTTGATCTCTGCTGGCTGAGAAAAGCTCATTTTCAACGTTCAATTCAGAATGTGATAAAACCAGATCCAGCCACTAAAATGCATCATTCGTTTTGTTTTAGACAACATTTCATGCACTGTTAAACATGTTAAAGCAAGTTGCAAGTGAAAATCTATGTCTCTGACTGAGTTTGCATTACTGCTTATTTTGACCTCTGCTGGCTCTGAAAAGCTCATTTTCAACGTTCAATTCAGAATGTGATAAAACCAGATCCAGGTACTAAAATGCATCATTCTTTTTGTTTTAGACAACATTTCATGCACTGTTAAACATGTTAAAGCAAGTTGCAAGTGAAAATCTATGTCTATGACTGAGTTTGCATTACTGCTTATTTTGACCTCTGCTGGCTCTGAAAAGCTCATTTTCAACGTTCAATACAGAATGTGATAAAACCAGATCCAGCCACTAAAATGCATCATTCTTTTTGTTTTAGACAACATTTCATGCACTGTTAAACATGTTAAAGCAAGTTGCAAGTGAAAATCTATGTCTCTGACTGAGTTTGCATTACTGCTTATTTTGACCTCTGCTGGCTGAGAAAAGCTCATTTTCAACGTTCAATTCAGAATGTGATAAAACCAGATCCAGCCACTAAAATGCATCATTCTTTTTGTTTTAGACAACATTTCATGCACTGTTAAACATGTTAAAAGAAGTTGCAAGTGAAAATCTATGTCTCTGACTGAGTTTGCATTACTGCTTATTTTGACCTCTGCTGGCTGTGAAAAGCTCATTTTCAACGTTCAATTCAGAATGTGATAAAACCAGATCCAGCTACTAAAAAGAATTTTCTTTTTGTTTTAGACAACATTTCATGCACTGTTAAATATGTTAAAGCAAGTTGCAAGTGAAAATCTATGTCTCTGACTGAGTTTGCATTACTGCTTATTTTGACCTCTGCTGGCTGAGAACAGCTCATTTTCAACGTTCAATTCAGAATGTGATAAACCAGATCCAGCCACTAAAATGCATCATTCTTTTTGTTTTAGACAACATTTCATGCACTGTTAAACATGTTTAGGAAAGTTGCAAGTGAAAATCTATGTCTCTGACTGAGTTTGCATTACTGCTTATTTTGACCTCTGCTGGCTGAGTAAAGCTCATTTTCAACGTCCAATACAGAATGTGATAAAACCAGATCCAGCTACTAAAATGCATCATTCTTTTTGTTTTAGACAACATTTCATGCACTGTTAAACATGTTAAAGCAAGTGGCAAGTGAAAATCTATGTCTCTGACTGAGTTTGCATTACTGCTTATTTTGATCTCTGCTGGCTGAGAAAAGCTCATTTTCAACGTTCAATTCAGAATGTGATAAATCCAGATCCAGCCACTAAAAAGCATCATTCTTTTTGTTTTAGACCACAATTCATGCACTGTTAAACATGTTAAAGCAAGTTGCAAGTGAAAATCTATGTCTCTGACTGAGTTTGCATTACTGCTTATTTTGACCTCTGCTGGCTGAGAACAGCTCATTTTCATCGTTCAATTCAGAATGTGATAAAACCAGATCCAGCCACTAAAATGCATCATTCTTTTTGTTTTAGACAACATTTCATGCACTGTTAAACATGTTAAAGCAAGTTGCAAGTGAAAATCTATGTCTATGACTGAGTTTGCATTACTGGTTATTTTGACCTCTGCTGGCTCTGAAAAGCTCATTTTCAACGATCAATTCAGAATGTGATAAAAGCAGATCCAGCCACTAAAAAGCATTTTCTTTTTTTTTAGACAACATTTCATGCACTTTTAAATATGTTTAGGAAAGTTGCAAGTGAAAATCTATGTCTCTGACTGAGTTTGCATAACTGCTTATTTTGACCTGTGCTGGCTGAGTAAAGCTCATTTTCAACGTCCAATACAGATTGTGATAAAACCAGATCCAGCTACTAAAATGCATCATTCTTTTTGTTTAAGACAACATTTCATGCACTGTAAACATGTTAAAGCAAGTTGCAAGTGAAAATCTATGTCTCTGACTGAGTTTGCATTACTGCTTATTTTGACCTCTGCTGGCTCTGACAAGCTCATTTTCAACGTTCAATTCAGAATGTGATAAAACCAGATCCAGCCACTAAAATGCATCATTCTTTTTGTTTTAGACAACATTTCATGCACTGTTAAACATGTTAAAGCAAGTTGCAAGAGAATATCTTTGTCTATGACTGAGTTTGCATTACTGCTTATTTTGACCTCTGCTGGCTCTGAAAAGCTCATTTTCAACGTTCAATTCAGAATGTGATAAAACCAGATCCAGCCACTAAAATGCATCATTCTTTTTGTTTTAGACAACATTTCATGCACTGTTAAACATGTTAAAGCAAGTTGCAAGTGAAAATCTATGTCTATGACTGAGTTTGCATTACTGCTTATTTTGACCTCTGCTGGCTCTGAAAAGCTCATTTTCAACGTTCAATACAGAATGTGATAAAACCAGATCCAGGTACTAAAATGCATTTTCTTTTTGTTTTAGACAACATTTCATGCACTGTTAAATATGTTTAGGAAAGTTGCATGTGAAAATCTATGTCTCTGACTGAGTTTGCATTACTGCTTATTTTGACCTCTGCTGTCTGAGAAAAGCTCATTTTCAACGTTCAATGAAGAATGTGATAAAACCAGATCCAGCCACTAAAAAGCATTTTCTTTTTGTTTTAGACAACATTTCATGCACTGTTAAACATGTTAAAGCAAGTTGCAAGTGAAAATCTATGTCTATGACTGAGTTTGCATTACTGCTTATTTTGACCTCTGCTGGCTCTGAAAAGCTCATTTTCAACGTTCAATTCAGAATGTGATAAAACCAGATCCAGCAACTAAAATGCATCATTCTTTTTCTTTTAGACAACATTTCATGCACTGTTAAACATGTTAAAGCAAGTTGCAAGTGAAAATCTATGTCTCTGACTGAGTTTGCATTACTGCTTATTTTGACCTCTGCTGGCTGAGAACAGCTCATTTTCAATGTTCAATTCAGAATGTGATAAAACCAGATCCAGCCACTAAAATGCATTTTCTTTTTGTTTTAGACAACATTTCATGCACTGTTAAACATGTTAAAGCAAGTTGCAAGTGAAAATCTATGTCTATGACTGAGTTTGCATTACTGCTTATTTTGACCTCTGCTGGCTGAGAAAAGCTCATTTTCAATGTTCAATTCAGAATGTGATAAAACCATATCCAGCCACTAAAAAGCATTTTCTTTTTGTTTTAGACAACATTTCATGCACTGTTAAACATGTTAAAGCAAGTTGCAAGTGAAAATCTATGTCTATGACTGAGTTTGCATTACTGCTTATTTTGACCTCTGCTGGCTCTGAAAAGCTCATTTTCAACGTTCAATACAGAATGTGATAAAACCACATCCAGCCACTAAAATGCATCATTCTTTTTGTTTAAGACAACATTTCATGCATTGTTAAACATGTTAAAGCTAGTTGCAAGTGAAAATCTATGTCTATGACTGAATTTGCATTACTGCTTATTTTGACCTCTGCTGGCTCTGACAAGCTCATTTTCAACGTTCAATTCAGAATGTGATAAAACCAGATCCAGCCACTAAAATGCATCATTCTTTTTGTTTTAGACAACATTTCATGCACTGTTAAACATGTTAAAGCAAGTTGCAAATGAAAATCTATGTCTATGACTGAGTTTGCATTGCTGCTTATTTTGACCTCTGCTGGCTCTGAAAAGCTCATTTTCAACGTTCAATACAGAATGTGATAAAACCAGATCCAGGTACTAAAATGCATTTTCTTTTTGTTTTAGACAACATTTCATGCACTGTTAAATATGTTTAGGAAAGTTGCAAGTGAAAATCAATGTCTCTGACTGAGTTTGCATTACTGCTTATTTTGACCTCTGCTGGCTGAGAAAAGTCTATTTTCAACGTTCAATGAAGAATGTGATAAAACCAGATCCAGCCACTAAAAAGCATTTTCTTTTTGTTTTAGACAACATTTCATGCACTGTTAAACATGTTAAAGCAAGTTGCAAGTGAAAATCTATGTCTATGACTGAGTTTGCAGTACTGCTTATTTTGACCTCTGCTGGCTCTAAAAAGCTCATTTTCAACGTTCAACTCAGAATGTGATAAAACCAGTTCCAGCCAGTAAAAAGCATTTTCTTTTTGTTTTAGACAACATTTCATGCACTGTTAAACATGTTAAAGCAAGTTGCAAGTGAAAATCTATGTCTATGACTGAGTTTGCATTACTGCTCATTTTGACCTCTGCTGGCTGAGAAAAGCTCATTTTCAACGTTCAATGAAGAATGTGATAAAACCAGATCCAGCCACTAAAAAGCATTTTCTTTTTGTTTTAGACAACATTTCATGCACTGTTAAACATGTTAAAGCAAGTTGCAAGTGAAAATCTATGTCTATGACTGAGTTTGCATTACTGCTTATTTTGACCTCTGCTGGCTCTGAAAAGCTCATTTTCAATGTTCAATTCAGAATGTGATAAAACCATATCCAGCCACTAAAAAGCATTTTCTTTTTGTTTTAGACAACATTTCATGCACTGTTAAACATGTTAAAGCAAGTTGCAAGTGAAAATCTATGTCTATGACTGAGTTTGCATTACTGCTTATTTTGACCTCTGCTGGCTGAGAAAAGCTCATTTTCAACGTTCAATGAAGAATGTGATAAAACCAGATCCAGCCACTAAAAAGCATTTTCTTTTTGTTTTAGACAACATTTCTCTTAACAGCTCATTTTCAACGTTCAATTCAGAATGTGATAAAACCAGATCCAGCCACTAAAATGCATCATTCTTTTTGTTTAAGACAACATTTCATGCATTGTTAAACATGTTAAAGCAAGTTGCAAGTGAAAATCTATGTCTATGACTGAATTTGCATTACTGCTTATTTTGACCTCTGCTGGCTCTGACAAGCTCATTTTCAACGTTCAATTCAGAATGTGATAAAACCTGATCCAGCCACTAAAATGCATCAATCTTTTTGTTTTAGACAACATTTCATGCACTGTTAAACATGTTAAAGCAAGTTGCAAGTGAAAATCTATGTCTATGACTGAGTTTGCATTACTGCTTATTTTGACCTCTGCTGGCTCTGAAAAGCTCATTTTCAACGTTCAATACAGAATGTGATAAAACCAGATCCAGGTACTAAAATGCATTTTCATTTTGTTTTAGACAACATTTCATGCACTGTTAAATATGTTTAGGAAAGTTGCAAGTGAAAATCTATGTCTCTTACTGAGTTTGCATTACTGCTTATTTTGACCTCTGCTGGCTGAGAAAAGTCTATTTTCAACGTTCAATGAAGAATGTGATAAAACCAGATCCAGCCACTAAAAAGCATTTTCTTTTTGTTTTAGACAACATTTCATGCACTGTTAAACATGTTAAAGCAATTTGCAAGTGAAAATCTATGTCTATGACTGAGTTTGCAGTACTGCTTATTTTGACCTCTGCTGGCTCTAAAAAGCTCATTTTCAACGTTCAACTCAGAATGTGATAAAACCAGATCCAGCCAGTAAAAAGCATTTTCTTTTTGTTTTAGACAACATTTCATGCACTGTTAAACATGTTAAAGCAAATTGCAAGTGAAAATCTATGTCTATGACTGAGTTTGCATTACTGCTTATTTTGACCTCTGCTGGCTGAGAAAAGCTCATTTTCAACGTTCAATGAAGAATGTGATAAAACCAGATCCAGCCACTAAAAAGCATTTTCTTTTTGTTTTAGACAGCATTTCATGCACTGTTAAACATGTTAAAGCAAGTTGCAAGTGAAAATCTATGTCTATGACTGAGTTTGCATTACTGCTTATTTTGAACTCTGCTGGCTCTGAAAAGCTCATTTTCAATGTTCAATACAGAATGTGATAAAACCAGATCCAGCCACTAAAAAGCATTTTCTTTTTGTTTTAGACAACATTTCATGCACTGTTAAATATGTTTAAGAAAGTTGCAAGTGAAAATCTATGTCTCTGACTGAGTTTGCATAACTGCTTATTTTGACCTCTGCTGGCTCTGAAAAGCTCATTTTCAACGTTCAATTCAGAAAGTGATAAAACCAGATCCAGCTACTAAAATGCATCATTCTTTTTGTTTTAGACAACATTTCATGCACTGTTAAACATGTTAAAGCAAGTTGCAAGTGAAAATCTATGTCTCTGACTGAGTTTGCATTACTGCTTATTTTGACCTCTGCTGGCTGAGAACGTTCGAGGTTACTAAAGTAACCCTACGTTCCCCGAGGAGGGGAACGGAAGCACTATAAGTGGATTTGATTGTAAAATCCACGCATTGGGAGGTTCGGTTCAGAAGCTACTCGTCTGAAAGAGTATTGAACAGGCCAATTAAGAATGAATTGGCAGCGCAAGCCTGCGCAGGTGAGCGGCATAAGCAATCAACTGAGTATATAAGCTCACCTGGCGCCAGCAGACGCTATCCTTTTTAAGCTGAAGAGACTTTCAACAGCTAAGGGACAGTCATTATGGCGACGGAGTATAGTGCTTCCGTTCCCCTCCTCGGGGAACGAAGGGTTACTTTAGTAACCTCGAACGTTCCCCTTCGGGGGGAACTTCAGCACTATAAGTGGATTTGATTGTGAAATCCACGCATTGGGAGCCCATTGAAAGCGCCATAATGACTGCACCTTACCAACACCCCCGATGAGGAGATAGTCAAGCAAGCGTGACGCACCCACATCATGGGGGGCGCGGTCCTCCAACGTGTCCCTGGCCCTAATTTATCCTACTTCAACAGAAGTTTTACGGATTTATATATATTTTTTGGGAAGTCGTGAGCATCTAGATAATTCTAGGAAAATACGACAGTACGTTGGGAAGCGTGCAATCCCGATAGGGAGGACGCTGCGGAGGCCATCCCTTACCCAAGGGGGGATAGATGGCAGAATTTACATATGGACTAGCCCTAAAAAGGGGGAGTACGCATAGCAAAAGAGTGGTTAGCAGGGAGGGAAGACACGGGTCCGCCCAGGGGGGGGGGGGGGGGGGGGGTGGGTGGGGGGGAATTAACCATGGCTGAATAAGCATATGGGATCGCCTAGTGGGGACCACGCATAGCAGGCACCTTTACCCAAAACGCGGGCTGACCAGCGGGCAGACCTACAACGTAGTGGGCCAGCAAGTGACTCCTCCGCTGAGTCAGAGCTGGGGGCCACGGAGGAATCTGCAGGGCTCACCTGACGGGGAACTTTACTGACAGATAAAAAGGCGCACGTATCTCCGTGTTAGGGAAAATGGCGCAGCAAGCGTGTTTCAACACCCTACCGAATTGTTTCCTCAATCACCAAGGGTTACCTAATACCCTTGAGGAAACCGGCTCCACTCGCAGATTGTAAAACCTTGCAAATGTGTTGGGTGTCACCCAGCCCGCAGCTCTACAGATGTCTGTTAGAGGGGCGCCGCGTGCGCGCGCTCGAGAGGATGCGAAGCTCCGAGTGGAGTGCGCACGCGCTCTCGGGGGACGCGGCTCATCTCGGCTCTGATAGTGAAAGAAAGGCATCCACAATCTAGTGGGAACTTATTTCGGTACGGCACTTCCCTGCTGCCGACCGCTATAACAGACGAAGAGCTGCTCAGATGATCTAAACTCTGAGTGCGGTCCGGATAATACGCAAAACGCGAACTGGACAATAAAGAAGGGCTGGGTCTGCCTCCTCCGAGGGCAGCGCTTGCAGGCTCACTACCTCGTATTAAAACGGAGTGGTAGGAACCTTGGGCACATATTGCGGGCGGGGTCTCAGGACGTGAGAGAAGCCAGCCCAATTACAGGCACGAGTCACTGACCGAAAAATGCCTCCGGGTCCCCGACCCTCTAATCGATATCAACGCGACCAGCAGAGCTGTCTTCAGGGACAGAAATATACTGAGTCGAGGATCGAAGGGATCTGACGCGGCTTGTGTAGCGAGAGCGAGATCCTAAGAGGGCATGAAGGGGGGCGGGGTGGATTAATTCGCTTAACGCCCCTGAGGAACCGGATGATGAGGTTATGCGTTCCCACGGTGCTGCCAGCCACCGCGTTATGAGAGCGGAGATGGCAGCCACGTAACCTTGAGTGTGGAGGGCGACAGCCTGCTCTCCAACTTCTCTCGGCGTAAAGAAAGCACAACGCTGATCTGGCAAATTACGGGGGTCTTCTCAGCGAGAGACACACCATTCAGTGAATAGACTCCACGTCAGGGCATAGGCGCGCTCGGGGAGGGGGCTCTAGCCCGAGTGACGGTATTAGCCACCGCAATCGGAGGTTACCTAAGTCTTCCTCGCGTCTAAAAATCTCCAAAGATCGGCGAGGGTGCCAGGTGGTGCCCTGTCCCTGAGAGAGTAGGTGCTCTCTCGAAGGGACTGCCAGGGGAGGGCTATCGCGAGGGAGAGCTCTGACATCCAGGTCTGGTTGAGCCAGAGGGGCGCAACCAGCAACCTGTTCCTCGTCCTCCCTGACCTTGCACAGTAACTGCGCGAGCAGGCTCACTGGGGGAAACGCGTATTGCGCGTGCCCCGAGGCCAGCTGTAAGCCAGTGCATCCGTGCCGAGAGCACTCGGTCAGGGAAAGAACAACTGGCAATGAGCGATCTCGGGGGAAGCAACAGATCGATCTGGGCTTCCCCGAATCGTGCCCATATCAGCTGAACTGACTCGGGGTGGAGTCTCCATTCTCCAGGACGCAAGGCTGCCGTGAGAGCGCATCGGCTGCACGGTTGAGCTTGCCTGAATATGAATGGCGTGCAGCGATTTCAGCCGCGGATGACTCCAGAGGAGCAGACGGCGGGCGAGCTGAGACATGCGGCGAGAGCGCATACCCCCTATACGGCTGATATACGCCACCGCCGCCGTACTGTCCGTCCTGACCAGCACGTGTTGCCGCTCCAACACCGGAAAAAAACGGTGGAGAGCGAGGAACACTGCCAACAGCTCCAGGCGATATGCCAATGCAACTGGGTACCTTTCCACAGGTCCGCAGCCGCATGCCCGCAACACACAGCCCCCCAGCCCGTGTTGGAAGCGTCTGCTGAAACGACAACAAGACTGGACGCCTGTTCTAGAGACACCCAGGCCTGTAGGAACGAGGGGTCGCTCCAAGGGCTGAGGGCGCGGCGACACAGCGCAGTAACAGAGACTCGGTGTGCGCGCGCGTGCCATGCGCGTCTGGGGACTCGATCGTGAAGCCAGTGCTGAAGTGGTCTCATATAGAATAATCCGAGCGGCATGAAGCGGCTGCGGATGCCATATGCCCCAGGAGCCTCTGAAATAGTTTCAGTGGGACCACTATTTTACTGTCGAGCTCTCTCAGACAGTACAGCATCAGCTGAGCGCGCTCTCCGGAGAGGCGCGCTGCCATGGTGACCGAGTCCAGCTCCAGCCCGAGAGAAGAGATCCTCTGCACGGGGGCGAGTTTGCTCTTTTCTCGGTTGACCTGAAACCCCCACAGGTGGAAGTGCCAGAGCACTTTGTCTCTGTGCATAATCAACTCTGTGCATAATCAAAAGAGAGGGCAAAATTCAGCCAGTCGCAAGAAATTGAGTATGCAGATGCCCGCGAGCCGAAGGGGCGCTGAGGCACCCTCCGCGGGCTTGGTGAGGACCCGCGGAGACAGAGAGAGCCCGAAGGGGAGGGCTTTGTATTGCCAAGCTCGACCTTCAAACGCAAACCGCAGAAACTGTCGGTGGCGAGGAAGAGTGGAGACATGGAAATACGCGTCCATCAGGTCTAATGCTGCAGACCAACCCAGAGGACGAACGCACCGGAGGATGCGCTTCTGCGTGAGCATTCTGAACGGCAGCTTGTGCAGGCAGCGGTTCAAAACGCGCAGATCTAGGATTGGCCGTGACCCACCGCTCTTTTTGGGCACGATGAAGCGTGGGCTGTAAAACCCGCTCTCCATCTCGGCTGGAGGGAGCGGCTCGATTGCATCCTTCGCCAGGAGGACAGCAATCTCCTCTCGCAAGACAGGGGCGGACAGGGGGCTGGCCCTGGTGAATACACACCCGTGACTTGGGGGGCCGTTTCGCGAACTGAATCGCATAGCCGAGTCTGATTGTGCGTATGAGCCACCGCGAAGAGCTGGCCCGCGCTAACCAGGCAGGCAGAGCTCTCGCTAATGGACTCATCGCTACAATCGCTGACGTACCAGCAGTGGGGCAGCGCGGAGTGGGTGTGCTGATCCGAGAAGCTCGCGGGTCCCACGGAAAAAGCTGGAGGTGAGATATTTGCTCTCACTCCAAACCCGAGCTCCGGAGGGGAGGCTCGAGGGGTGGGAGAAAGGAGACCGTCCTCCCAGCGCTCGTGAGCCACTGGCGAAACGCACCGAATCTGCAAGCTAGAAAGCATAGCGTCCCAGACTGGCAGATTTCGGGCTGTCACATCTGGGGAAGTGAAAAGTGCCCTTTCATAATGTTTTCATGGCAGTAAAAAGTGCCGTTGGAAATGGGGCCCCGCCCTCCAGCGGGGAAAGAGCAAGTTCCCTCTTCTCCAGATGGCCTGTCCCAGGGGCGCTTCGCGGTCCGTTGCCGGACTTAGCGGCGTTCTGGGCAGGGGGGCTGCCTGCTTCCGAGGTGCCCGACGCGCTCGCTCGCCGGAGGCGTGTGCGGAGCAGCTCTCGTAGGCGGGCGCCTTCGGCGAGGAGCAGGTATGAATGGCAAGGCGGGCGGAGCGGGCTACGGACCGCCGATAAGACATCACCCACCAACTGCTCTCTCACCGCCTTGAATTCCTGGGTGAATTCACAGACAGTGTCGCCGAACCTGGCTGGGGATATGGGGAAGTCAAGAAAGCGGACTTTGTCGACTTTGCGCATATCAGCCAGGGGTGGCGCTCCTGGACCACTAATGTGGACATCGTCCTCCCCAACGCACACGCAGCGGACTCAGTAGTCCGAAGAGCTAAGTCGGCGGCGGTGCGAAGCTCGTAAGCCTGGGTTGGACCCACCCTCGTGCAGCTCGGCCAGCGCCTGCGCTTGGTAGCGCTGGTAGGTGGCTATCGCATGCAAGGCGGAAGCAGCCTGGCCCGCAGCTATGTAAGCTCTAGCTCCGAGGGAGGTAGATAACTTACAGGCTTTGGATGGGAGACGAGGCGGACCCCGCCAAGAAGAGGCGCCGCGCGGATTTACCGCCATCGCGCACTCAACCTGAGGAATCGCCACATACCCCCTGGCTGTTTCACCGTCAAGAGTGGTTAGGGTGGAGGAACACGCAGCACGAGCAGAAAAAGTGCTTTACAAGACCGCGTGAGCCTACTGTGCACCTCCGGGAAGAAGGGAACGCCCCTCTAGTCGGTCCGGCCGCGGAGCTGGGGGATAAACCATCTCCAACCCACGGCCGAAGCAGCCCGGGAAAGCACGGTTAACATGTCCGTTTCAGGATCCGTAGTGACAGCGCTCACCAGCCCGAAGGGGGCGAGCGGGTCTGGATCATCATCGGACAATGAAAGCCCACCCTCCGATGCCGCGGTGGACATCTGGTCTCCGGTGTCATCGGGCGTAAGGGCTACCATCTGTTAGACGGATCGCTTCCCCCGCCCGAAGCTTGGATGGAGCGCTTAGAGGAGCGGGAGGTCCGCGGGCCCGTGGGCGACGGATTATCTCTCGCTGAAACCCTCAGATCTGCCCGAGTGCCCGCTGCAGAGCAGGGGACAACTGGGGTGGTTCGCCCTTTTGCAAAGGCTAACCGCGATCTTGCGCAACAGTCATGGCATCGCAATGACGACATGAACTGCCCGCGAGCAACGCATTAACATGCTGGACCCCCAGACATGTAACGCAGTGCCCGCGCCCATCATCCGAGGACAGGAAACCACCGCATCCAGAAACGCACAGTCGGAGCGCCGTCCTGAAAAGGACGTGCTGCACGACTGTGTTGCTCTTTCTGTGAAGTTTGCAACTTTATACGCACCGCTCTGGAGGACCGGACCCAAAGAACGCCAGGCAAGGCGTGTACACACTCTGGACCGGGAGAATGCTCTCGTTCGCTCAGAATCGCTGGTCACAGCAGGAGGAACCCTCATCGACTCGATCAGAAAGTCTCTGAAGCGAAAAGGATAGCGTCTGCTGGCGCCAGGTGAGCTTATATACTCAGTTGATTGCTTATGCCGCTCACCTGCGCAGGCTTGCGCTGCCAATTCATTCTTAATTGGCCTGTTCAATACTCTTTCAGACGAGTAGCTTCTGAACCGAACCTCCCAATGCGTGGATTTTACAATCAAATCCACTTATAGTGCTGAAGTTCCCCCCGAAGGGGAACAGCTCATTTTCAACGTTCAATTCAGAATGTGATAAAACCAGATCCAGCCACTAAAATGCATTATTCTTTTTGTTTTAGACAACATTTCATGCACTGTTAAACATGTTAAAGCAAGTTGCAAGTGAAAATCTATGTCTCTGACTGAGTTTGCATTACTGCTTATTTTGACCTCTGCTGGCTGAGAACAGCTCATTTTCAACGTTCAATTCAGAATGTGATAAAACCAGATCCAGGTACTAAAATGCATCATTCTTTTTGTTTTAGACAACATTTCATGCACTGTTAAACATGTTAAAGCAAGTTGCAAGTGAAAATCTATGTCTATGACTGAGTTTGCATTACTGCTTATTTTGACCTCTGCTGGCTGAGAACAGCTCATTTTCAACGTTCAATTCAGAATGTGATAAAACCAGATCCAGCCACTAAAATGCATCATTCTTTTTGTTTTAGACAACATTTCATGCACTTTTAAACATGTTAAAGCAAGTTGCAAGTGAAAATCTATGTCTATGACTGAGTTTGCATTACTGCTTATTTTGACCTCTGCTGGCTGTAAAAAGCTCATTTTCAACGTTCAATTCAGAATGTGATAAAACCAGATCCAGCTACTAAAAAGCATTTTCTTTTTGTTTTAGACAACATTTCATGCACTGTTAAATATGTTTAAGAAAGTTGCAAGTGAAAATCTATGTCTCTGACTGAGTTTGCATTACTGCTTATTTTGACCTCTGCTGGCTGAGTAAAGCTCATTTTCAACGTACAATGCAGAATGTGATAAAACCAGATCCAGCTACTAAAATGCATTATTATTTTTGTTTTAGACAACATTTCATGCACTGTTAAACATGTTAAAGCAAGTTGCAAGTGAAAATCTATGTCTATGACTGAGTTTGCATTACTGCTTATTTTGACCTCTGCTGGCTCTGAAAAGCTCATTTTCAATGTTCAATTCAGAATGTGATAAAACCATATCCAGCCACTAAAAAGCATTTTCTTTTTGTTTTAGACAACATTTCATGCACTGTTAAACATGTTAAAGCAAGTTGCAAGTGAAAATCTATATCTATGACTGAGTTTGCATTACTGCTTATTTTGACCTCTGCTGGCTGAGAAAAGCTCATTTTCAACGTTCAATGAAGAATGTGATAAAACCAGATCCAGCCACTAAAAAGCATTTTCTTTTTGTTTTAGACAACATTTCATGCACTGTTAAGCATGTTAAAGCAAGTTGCAAGTGAAAATCTATGTCTATGACTGAGTTTGCATTACTGCTTATTTTGACCTCTGCTGGCTCTGAAAAGCTCATTTTCAACGTTCAATTCAGAATGTGATAAAACCAGATCCAGCTACTAAAATGCATCATTCTTTTTGTTTTAGACAACCTTTCATGCACTGTTAAACATGTTAAAGCAAGTTGCAAGTGAAAATCTATGTCTATGACTGAGTTTGCATTACTGCTTATTTTGACCTCTGCTGGCTCTGAAAAGCTCATTTTCAACGTTCAATACAGAATGTGATAAAACCAGATCCAGGTACTAAAATGCATTTTCTTTTTGTTTTAGACAACATTTCATGCACTGTTAAATATGTTTAGGAAAGTTGCAAGTGAAAATCTATGTCTCTCACTGAGTTTGCATTACTGCTTATTTTGACCTCTGCTGGCTGAGAAAAGTCTATTTTCAACGTTCAATGAAGAATGTGATAAAACCAGATCCAGCCACTAAAAAGCATTTTCTTTTTGTTTTAGACAACATTTCATGCACTGTTAAACATGTTAAAGCAATTTGCAAGTGAAAATCTGTCTATGACTGAGTTTGCAGTACTGCTTATTTTGACCTCTGCTGGCTCTAAAAAGCTCATTTTCAACGTTCAACTCAGAATGTGATAAAACCAGATCCAGCCAGTAAAAAGCATTTTCTTTTTGTTTTAGACAACATTTCATGCACTGTTAAACATGTTAAAGCAAATTGCAAGTGAAAATCTATGTCTATGACTGAGTTTGCATTACTGCTTATTTTGACCTCTGCTGGCTGAGAAAAGCTCATTTTCAACGTTCAATGAAGAATGTGATAAAACCAGATCCAGCCACTAAAAAGCATTTTCTTTTTGTTTTAGACAGCATTTCATGCACTGTTAAACATGTTAAAGCAAGTTGCAAGTGAAAATCTATGTCTATGACTGAGTTTGCATTACTGCTTATTTTGACCTCTGCTGGCTGAGAAAAGCTCATTTTCAACGTTCAATGAAGAATGTGATAAAACCAGATCCAGCCACTAAAAAGCATTTTCTTTTTGTTTTAGACAGCATTTCATGCACTGTTAAACATGTTAAAGCAAGTTGCAAGTGAAAATCTATGTCTATGACTGAGTTTGCATTACTGCTTATTTTGACCTCTGCTGGCTCTGAAAAGCTCATTTTCAATGTTCAATACAGAATGTGATAAAACCAGATCCAGCCACTAAAAAGCATTTTCTTTTTGTTTTAGACAACATTTCATGCACTGTTAAATATGTTTAAGAAAGTTGCAAGTGAAAATCTATGTCTCTGACTGAGTTTACATTACTGCTTATTTTGACCTCTGCTGGCTGAGAACAGCTCATTTTCAACGTTCAATTCAGAATGTGATAAAACCAGATCCAGCCACTAAAATGCATCATTCTTTTTGTTTTAGACAACATTTCATGCACTGTTAAATATGTTTAAGAAAGTTGCAAGTGAAAATCTATGTCTCTGACTGAGTTTGCATAACTGCTTATTTTGACCTCTGCTGGCTGAGAACAGCTCATTTTCAACGTTCAATTCAGAAAGTGATAAAACCAGATCCAGCTACTAAAATGCATCATTCTTTTTGTTTTAGACAACATTTCATGCACTGTTAAACATGTTAAAGCAAGTTGCAAGTGAAAATCTATGTCTATGACTGAGTTTGCATTACTGCTTATTTTGACCTCTGCTGGCTGAGAACAGCTCATTTTCAACGTTCAATTCAGAATGTGATAAAACCAGATCCAGCCACTAAAATGCATCATTCTTTTTGTTTTAGACAACATTTCATGCACTTTTAAACATGTTAAAGCAAGTTGCAAGTGAAAATCTATGTCTATGACTGAGTTTGCATTACTGCTTATTTTGACCTTTGCTGGCTGTAAAAAGCTCATTTTCAACGTTCAATTCAGAATGTGATAAAACCAGATCCAGCTACTAAAAAGCATTTTCTTTTTGTTTTAGACAACATTTCATGCACTGTTAAATATGTTTAAGAAAGTTGCAAGTGAAAATCTATGTCTCTGACTGAGTTTGCATTACTGCTTATTTTGACCTCTGCTGGCTGAGTAAAGCTCATTTTCAACGTACAATGCAGAATGTGATAAAACCAGATCCAGCTACTAAAATGCATTATTCTTTTTGTTTTAGACAACATTTCATGCACTGTTAAACATGTTAAAGCAAGTTGCAAGTGAAAATCTATGTCTATGACTGAGTTTGCATTACTGCTTATTTTGACCTCTGCTGGCTGAGTAAAGCTCATTTTCAACGTCCAATACAGAATGTGATAAAACCAGATCCAGCTACTAAAATGCATCATTCTTTTTGTTGTAGACAACATTTCATGCACTGTTAAACATGTTAAAGCAAGTTGCAAGTGAAAATCTATGTCTCTGACTGAGTTTGCATTACTGCTTATTTTGACCTCTGCTGGCTGAGAAAAGCTCATTTTCAATGTTGAATTCAGAAAGTGATAAAACCAGATCCAGCCACTAAAATGCATCATTCTTTTTGTTTTAGACAACATTTCATGCACTGTTAAACATGTTAAAGCAAGTTGCAAGTGAAAATCTATGTCTCTGACTGAGTTTGCATTACTGCTTATTTTGACCTCTGCTGGCTGAGAACAGCTCATTTTCAATGTTCAATTCAGAATGTGATAAAACCAGATCCAGCTACTAAAATGCATCATTCTTTTTGTTTTAGATAACATTTCATGCAATGTTAAACATGTTTAGGAAAGTTGCAAGTGAAAATCTATGTCTATGACTGAGTTTGCATTACTGCTTATTTTGACCTCTGCTGGCTCTGAAAAGCTCATTTTCAACGTTCAATACAGAATGTGATAAAACCAGATCCAGGTACTAAAATGCATTTTCTTTTTGTTTTAGACAACATTTCATGCACTGTTAAATATGTTTAGGAAAGTTGCAAGTGAAAATCTATGTCTCTGACTGAGTTTGCATTACTGCTTATTTTGACCTCTGCTGGCTGAGAAAAGCTCATTTTCAACGTTCAATGAAGAATGTGATAAAACCAGATCCAGCCACTAAAAAGCATTTTCTTTTTGTTTTAGACAACATTTCATGCACTGTTAAACATGTTAAAGCAAGTTGCAAGTGAAAATCTATGTCTATGACTGAGTTTGCATTACTGCTCTTTTTGACCTCTGCTGGCTCTAAAAAGCTCATTTTCAACGTTCAACTCAGAATGTGATAAAACCAGATCCAGCCACTAAAAAGCATTTTCTTTTTGTTTTAGACAACATTTCATGCACTGTTAAACATGTTAAAGCAAGTTGCAAGTGAAAATCTATGTCTATGACTGAGTTTGCATTTCTGCTTATTTTGACCTCTGCTGGCTGAGAAAAGCTCATTTTCAACGTTCAATGAAGAATGTTATAAAACCAGATCCAGCCACTAAAAAGTATTTTCTTTTTGTTTTAGACAACATTTCATGCACTGTTAAACATGTTAAAGCAAGTTGCAAGTGAAAATCTGTATATGACTGAGTTTGCATTACTGCTTATTTTGACCTCTGCTGGCTGAGTAAAGCTCATTTTCAACGTCCAATACAGAATGTGATAAAACCAGATTCAGCTACTAAAATGCATCATTCTTTTTGTTGTAGAAAACATTTCATGCACTGTTAAACATGTTAAAGCAAGTGGCAAGTGAAAATCTATGTCTCTGACTGAGTTTGCATTACTGCTTATTTTGACCTCTGCTGGCTGAGAACAGCTCATTTTCAACGTTGAATTCAGAAAGTGATAAAACCAGATCCAGCCGCTAAAATGCATCATTCTTTTTGTTTTAGACAACATTTCATGCACTGTTAAACATGTTTAGGAAAGTTGCAAGTGAAAATCTATGTCTATGACTGAGTTTGCATTACTGCTTATTTTGACCTCTGCTGGCTCTGAAAAGCTCATTTTCAACGTTCAATACAGAATGTGATTAAACCAGATCCAGGTACTAAAATGCATTTTCTTTTTGTTTTAGACAACATTTCATGCACTGTTAAACATGTTTAAGCAAGTTGCAAGTGAAAATCTATGTCTCTGACTAAGTTTGCATTACTGCTTATTTTGACCTCTGCTGGCTGAGTAAAGCTCATTTTCAACGTACAATGCAGAATGTGATAAACCCAGATCCAGCTACTAAAATGCATTATTCTTTTTGTTTTAGACAACATTTCATGCACTGTTAAACATGTTAAAGCAAGTTGCAAGTAAAAATCTATGTCTCTGACTGAGTTTGCATTACTGCTTATTTTGACCTCTGCTGGCTGAGAAAAGCTCATTTTCAACGTTCAATTCAGAATGTGATGAAACCAGATCCAGCCACTAAAATGCATCATTCTTTTTGTTTTAGACAACATTTCAACCACTGTTAAACATGTTAAGTGGCAAGTGAAAATCTATGTCTCTGACTGAGTTTGCATTACTGCTCATTTTGACCTCTGCTGGCTGAGAACAGCTCATTTTCAACGTTGAATTCAGAAAGTGATAAAACCAGATCCAGCCACTAAAATGCATCATTCTTTTTGTTTTAGACAACATTTCATGCACTGTTAAACATGTTAAAGCAAGTTGCAAGTGAAAATCTATGTCTCTGACTGAGTTTGCATTACTGCTTATTTTGACCTCTGCTGGCTGAGAACAGCTCATTTTCAACGTTGAATTCAGAAAGTGATAAAACCAGATCCAGCCACTAAAATGCATCATTCTTTTGTTTTAGACAACATTTCATGCACTGTTAAACATGTTTAGGAAAGTTGCAAGTGAAAATCTATGTCTATGACTGAGTTTGCATTACTGCTTATTTTGACCTCTGCTGGCTCTGAAAAGCTCATTTTCAATGTTCAATACAGAATGTGATAAAACCACATCCAGCCACTAAAAAGCATTTTCTTTTTGTTTTAGACAACATTTCATGCACTGTTAAATATGTTTAAGAAAGTTGCAAGTGAAAATCTATGTCTCTGACTGAGTTTGCATAACTGCTTATTTTGACCTCTGCTGGCTCTGAAAAGCTCATTTTCAACGTTCAATTCAGAATGTGATAAAACCAGATCCAGCCACTAAAATGCATCATTCTTTTTGTTTTAGACAACATTTCATGCACTTTTAAACATGTTAAAGCAAGTTGCAAGTGAAAATCTATGTCTATGACTGAGTTTGCATTACTGCTTATTTTGACCTCTGCTGGCTGTAAAAAGCTCATTTTCAACGTTCAATTCAGAATGTGATAAAACCAGATCCAGCTACTAAAAAGCATTTTCTTTTTGTTTTAGACAACATTTCATGCACTGTTAAACATGTTAAAGCAAGTTGCAAGTAAAATTCTATGTCTCTGACTGAGTTTGCATTACTGCTTATTTTGACCTCTGCTGGCTGAGAAAAGCTAATTTTCAACGTTCAGTTCAGAATGTGATAAAACCAGATCCAGCCACTAAAATGCATCATTCTTTTTGTTTTAGACAACATTTCATGCAATGTTAAACATGTTAAAGCAAGTGGCAAGTGAAAATCTATGTCTCTGACTGAGTTTGCATTACTGCTTATTTTGACCTCTGCTGGCTGAGAAAAGCTCATTTTCAACGTTCAATTCAGAATGTGATAAAACCAGATCCAGCCAATAAAAATGCATCATTCTTTTTGTTTTAGACAACAATTCATGCACTGTTAAACATGTTAAAGCAAGTTGCAAGTGAAAATCTATGTCTCTGACTGAATTTGCATTACTGCTTATTTTGACCTCTGCTGGCTGAGAAAAGCTCATTTTCAACGTTCAATTCAGAATGTGATAAAACCAGATCCAGCCACTAAAATACATCATTCTTTTTGTTTTAGACAACATTTCATGCACTGTTAAACATGTTTAGGAAAGTTGCAAGTGAAAATCTATGTCTCTGACTGAGTTTGCTTTAATGCTTATTTTGACCTCTGCTGGCTGAGTAAAGCTCATTTTCAACGTCCAATATAGAATGTGATAAAACCAGATCCAGGTACTAAAATGCATTTTCTTTTTGTTTTAGACAACATTTCATGCACTGTTAAACATGTTTAAGCAAGTTGCAAGTGAAAATCTATGTCTATGACTGAGTTTGCATTACTGCTTATTTTGACCTCTGCTGGCTGAGAAAAGCTAATTTTCAACGTTCAACTCAGAATGTGATAAAACTAGATCCAGCCACTAAAATGCATCATTCTTTTTGTTTTAGACAACATTTCATCCACTGTTAAACATGTTAAAGCAAGTGGCAAGTGAAAATCTATGTCTCTGACTGAGTTTGCATTACTGCTTATTTTGACCTCTGCTGGCTGAGAACAGCTCATTTTCATCGTTGAATTCAGAAAGTGATAAAACCAGATCCAGCCACTAAAATGCATCATTCTTTTTGTTTTAGACAACATTTCATGCACTGTTAAACATGTTAAAGCAAGTTGCAAGTGAAAATCTATGTCTATGACTGAGTTTGCATTACTGCTTATTTTGACCTCTGCTGGCTCTGAAAAGCTCATTTTCAATGTTCAATACAGAATGTGATAAAACCAGATCCAGCCACTAAAAAGCATTTTCTTTTTGTTTTAGACAACATTTCATGCACTGTTAAATATGTTTAAGAAAGTTGCAAGTGAAAATCTATGTCTCTGACTGAGTTTGCATAACTGCTTATTTTGACCTCTGCTGGCTCTGAAAAGCTCATTTTCAACGTTCAATTCAGAATGTGATAAAACCAGATCCAGCTGCTAAAATGCATCATTCTTTTTGTTTTAGACAACATTTCATGCACTGTTAAACATGTTAAAGCAAGTTGCAAGTGAAAATCTATGTCTCTGACTGAGTTTGCATTACTGCTTATTTTGACCTCTGCTGGCTGAGAACAGCTCATTTTCAACGTTCAATTCAGAATGTGATAAAACCAGATCCAGCCACTAAAATGCATCATTCTTTTTGTTTTAGACAACATTTCATGCACTGTTAAACATGTTAAAGCAAGTTGCAAGTGAAAATCTATGTCTATGACTGAGTTTGCATTACTGCTTATTTTGACCTCTGCTGGCTCTGAAAAGCTCATTTTCAACGTTCAATACAGAATGTGATAAAACCAGATCCAGGTAATAAAATGCATTATTCTTTTTGTTTTAGACAACATTTCATGCACTGTTAAACATGTTAAAGCAAGTTGCAAGTAAAAATCTATGTCTCTGACTGAGTTTGCATTACTGCTTATTTTGACCTCTGCTGGCTGAGAAAAGCTCATTTTCAACGTTCAATTCAGAATGTGATAAAACCAGATCCAGCCACTAAAATGCATCATTCTTTTTGTTTTAGACAACATTTCAACCACTGTTAAACATGTTAAGTGGCAAGTGAAAATCTATGTCTCTGACTGAGTTTGCATTACTGCTCATTTTGACCTCTGCTGGCTGAGAACAGCTCATTTTCAACGTTGAATTCAGAAAGTGATAAAACCAGATCCAGCCACTAAAATGCATCATTCTTTTTGTTTTAGACAACATTTCATGCACTGTTAAACATGTTAAAGCAAGTTGCAAGTGAAAATCTATGTCTCTGACTGAGTTTGCATTATTGCTTATTTTGACCTCTGCTGGCTGAGAACAGCTCATTTTCAACGTTCAATTCAGAATGTGATAAAACCAGATCCAGCCACTAAAATGCATCATTCTTTTGTTTTAGACAACATTTCATGCACTGTTAAACATGTTTAGGAAAGTTGCAAGTGAAAATCTATGTCTATGACTGAGTTTGCATTACTGCTTATTTTGACCTCTGCTGGCTCTGAAAAGCTCATTTTCAATGTTCAATACAGAATGTGATAAAACCAGATCCAGCCACTAAAAAGCATTTTCTTTTTGTTTTAGACAACATTTCATGTACTGTTAAATATGTTTAAGAAAGTTGCAAGTGAAAATCTATGTCTCTGATTGAGTTTGCATAACTGCTTATTTTGACCTCTGCTGGCTCTGAAAAGCTCATTTTCAACGTTCAATTCAGAATGTGATAAAACCAGATCCAGCTACTAAAATGCATCATTCTTTTTGTTTTGGACAACATTTCATGCACTGTTAAACATGTTAAAGCAAGTTGCAAGTGAAAGTCTATGTCTATGACTGAGTTTGCATTACTGCTTATTTTGACCTCTGCTGGCTGAGAACAGCTCATTTTCAACGTTGAATTCAGAAAGTGATAAAACCAGATCCAGCCACTAAAATGCATCATTCTTTTTGTTTTAGACAACATTTCATGCACTGTTAAACATGTTAAAGCAAGTTGCAAGTGAAAATCTATGTCTCTGACTGAGTTTGCATTACTGCTTATTTTGACCTCTGCTGGCTGAGAACAGCTCATTTTCAACGTTCAATTCAGAATATGATAAAACCAGATCCAGCCACTAAAATGCATCATTCTTTTGTTTTAGACAACATTTCATGCACTGTTAAATATGTTTAAGAAAGTTGCAAGTGAAAATCTATGTCTCTGACTGAGTTTGCATTACTGCTTATTTTGACCTCTGCTGGCTGAGTAAAGCTCATTTTCAACGTACAATGCAGAATGTGATAAAACAGATCCAGCTACTAAAATGCATTATTCTTTTTGTTTTAGACAACATTTATGCACTGTTAAACATGTTAAAGCAAGTTGCAATTAAAAATCTATGTGTCTGACTGAGTTTGCATTACTGCTTATTTTGACCTCTGCTGGCTGAGAAAAGCTCATTTTCAACGTTCAATTCAGAATGTGATAAAACCAGATCCAGCCACTAAAATGCATCATTCTTTTTGTTTTAGACAACATTTCATGCACTGTTAAACATGTTAAAGCAAGTGGCAAGTGAAAATCTATGTCTCTGACTGAGTTTGCATTACTGCTTATTTTGACCTCTGCTGGCTGAGAAAAGCTCATTTTCAACGTTCAATTCAGAATGTGATAAAACCAGATCCAGCCAATAAAAATGCATCATTCTTTTTGTTTTAGACAACATTTCATCCACTGTTAAACATGTTAAAGCAAGTGGCAAGTGAAAATCTATGTCTCTGACTGAGTTTGCATTACTGCTTATTTTGACCTCTGCTGGCTGAGAACAGCTCATTTTCAACGTTCAATTCAGAAAGTGATAAAACCAGATCCAGCCACTAAAATGCATCATTCTTTTTGTTTTAGACAACATTTCATGCACTGTTAAACATGTTTAGGAAAGTTGCAAGTGAAAATCTATGTCTATGACTGAGTTTGCATTACTGCTTATTTTGACCTCTGCTGGCTCTGAAAAGCTCATTTTCAACGTTCAATACAGAATGTGATAAAACCAGATCCAGGTACTAAAATGCATTTTCTTTTTGTTTTAGACAACATTTCATGCACTGTTAAATATGTTTAGGAAAGTTGCAAGTGAAAATCTATGTCTCTGACTGAGTTTGCATTACTGCTTATTTTGACCTCTGCTGGCTGAGAAAAGCTCATTTTCAACGTTCAATGACGAATGTGATAAAACCAGATCCAGCCACTAAAAAGCATTTTCTTTTTGTTTTAGACAACATTTCATGCACTGTTAAACATGTTAAAGCAAGTTGCAAGTGAAAATCTATGTCTATGACTGAGTTTGCATTACTGCTTATTTTGACCTCTGCTGGCTGAGAAAAGCTCATTTTCAACATTCAATGAAGAATGTGATAAAACCAGATCCAGCCACTAAAAAGCATTTTCTTTTTGTTTTAGACAACATTTCATGCACTGTTAAACATGTTAAAGCAAGTTGCAAGTGAAAATCTATGTCTATGACTGAGTTTGCATTACTGCTTATTTTGACCTCTGCTGGCTCTGAAAAGCTCATTTTCAACGTTCAATACAGAATGTGATAAAACCAGATCCAGGTACTAAAATGCATTTTCTTTTTGTTTTAGACAACATTTCATGCACTGTTAAATATGTTTAGGAAAGTTGCAAGTGAAAATCTATGTCTCTCACTGAGTTTGCATTACTGCTTATTTTGACCTCTGCTGGCTGAGAAAAGTCTATTTTCAACGTTCAATGAAGAATGTGATAAAACCAGATCCAGCCACTAAAAAGCATTTTCTTTTTGTTTTAGACAACATTTCATGCACTGTTAAACATGTTAAAGCAATTTGCAAGTGAAAATCTGTCTATGACTGAGTTTGCAGTACTGCTTATTTTGACCTCTGCTGGCTCTAAAAAGCTCATTTTCAACGTTCAACTCAGAATGTGATAAAACCAGATCCAGCCAGTAAAAAGCATTTTCTTTTTGTTTTAGACAACATTTCATGCACTGTTAAACATGTTAAAGCAAATTGCAAGTGAAAATCTATGTCTATGACTGAGTTTGCATTACTGCTTATTTTGACCTCTGCTGGCTGAGAAAAGCTCATTTTCAACGTTCAATGAAGAATGTGATAAAACCAGATCCAGCCACTAAAAAGCATTTTCTTTTTGTTTTAGACAGCATTTCATGCACTGTTAAACATGTTAAAGCAAGTTGCAAGTGAAAATCTATGTCTATGACTGAGTTTGCATTACTGCTTATTTTGACCTCTGCTGGCTGAGAAAAGCTCATTTTCAACGTTCAATGAAGAATGTGATAAAACCAGATCCAGCCACTAAAAAGCATTTTCTTTTTGTTTTAGACAGCATTTCATGCACTGTTAAACATGTTAAAGCAAGTTGCAAGTGAAAATCTATGTCTATGACTGAGTTTGCATTACTGCTTATTTTGACCTCTGCTGGCTCTGAAAAGCTCATTTTCAATGTTCAATACAGAATGTGATAAAACCAGATCCAGCCACTAAAAAGCATTTTCTTTTTGTTTTAGACAACATTTCATGCACTGTTAAATATGTTTAAGAAAGTTGCAAGTGAAAATCTATGTCTCTGACTGAGTTTACATTACTGCTTATTTTGACCTCTGCTGGCTGAGAACAGCTCATTTTCAACGTTCAATTCAGAATGTGATAAAACCAGATCCAGCCACTAAAATGCATCATTCTTTTTGTTTTAGACAACATTTCATGCACTGTTAAATATGTTTAAGAAAGTTGCAAGTGAAAATCTATGTCTCTGACTGAGTTTGCATAACTGCTTATTTTGACCTCTGCTGGCTGAGAACAGCTCATTTTCAACGTTCAATTCAGAAAGTGATAAAACCAGATCCAGCTACTAAAATGCATCATTCTTTTTGTTTTAGACAACATTTCATGCACTGTTAAACATGTTAAAGCAAGTTGCAAGTGAAAATCTATGTCTATGACTGAGTTTGCATTACTGCTTATTTTGACCTCTGCTGGCTGAGAACAGCTCATTTTCAACGTTCAATTCAGAATGTGATAAAACCAGATCCAGCCACTAAAATGCATCATTCTTTTTGTTTTAGACAACATTTCATGCACTTTTAAACATGTTAAAGCAAGTTGCAAGTGAAAATCTATGTCTATGACTGAGTTTGCATTACTGCTTATTTTGACCTTTGCTGGCTGTAAAAAGCTCATTTTCAACGTTCAATTCAGAATGTGATAAAACCAGATCCAGCTACTAAAAAGCATTTTCTTTTTGTTTTAGACAACATTTCATGCACTGTTAAATATGTTTAAGAAAGTTGCAAGTGAAAATCTATGTCTCTGACTGAGTTTGCATTACTGCTTATTTTGACCTCTGCTGGCTGAGTAAAGCTCATTTTCAACGTACAATGCAGAATGTGATAAAACCAGATCCAGCTACTAAAATGCATTATTCTTTTTGTTTTAGACAACATTTCATGCACTGTTAAACATGTTAAAGCAAGTTGCAAGTGAAAATCTATGTCTATGACTGAGTTTGCATTACTGCTTATTTTGACCTCTGCTGGCTGAGTAAAGCTCATTTTCAACGTCCAATACAGAATGTGATAAAACCAGATCCAGCTACTAAAATGCATCATTCTTTTTGTTGTAGACAACATTTCATGCACTGTTAAACATGTTAAAGCAAGTTGCAAGTGAAAATCTATGTCTCTGACTGAGTTTGCATTACTGCTTATTTTGACCTCTGCTGGCTGAGAAAAGCTCATTTTCAATGTTGAATTCAGAAAGTGATAAAACCAGATCCAGCCACTAAAATGCATCATTCTTTTTGTTTTAGACAACATTTCATGCACTGTTAAACATGTTAAAGCAAGTTGCAAGTGAAAATCTATGTCTCTGACTGAGTTTGCATTACTGCTTATTTTGACCTCTGCTGGCTGAGAACAGCTCATTTTCAATGTTCAATTCAGAATGTGATAAAACCAGATCCAGCTACTAAAATGCATCATTCTTTTTGTTTTAGATAACATTTCATGCAATGTTAAACATGTTTAGGAAAGTTGCAAGTGAAAATCTATGTCTATGACTGAGTTTGCATTACTGCTTATTTTGACCTCTGCTGGCTCTGAAAAGCTCATTTTCAACGTTCAATACAGAATGTGATAAAACCAGATCCAGGTACTAAAATGCATTTTCTTTTTGTTTTAGACAACATTTCATGCACTGTTAAATATGTTTAGGAAAGTTGCAAGTGAAAATCTATGTCTCTGACTGAGTTTGCATTACTGCTTATTTTGACCTCTGCTGGCTGAGAAAAGCTCATTTTCAACGTTCAATGAAGAATGTGATAAAACCAGATCCAGCCACTAAAAAGCATTTTCTTTTTGTTTTAGACAACATTTCATGCACTGTTAAACATGTTAAAGCAAGTTGCAAGTGAAAATCTATGTCTATGACTGAGTTTGCATTACTGCTCTTTTTGACCTCTGCTGGCTCTAAAAAGCTCATTTTCAACGTTCAACTCAGAATGTGATAAAACCAGATCCAGCCACTAAAAAGCATTTTCTTTTTGTTTTAGACAACATTTCATGCACTGTTAAACATGTTAAAGCAAGTTGCAAGTGAAAATCTATGTCTATGACTGAGTTTGCATTTCTGCTTATTTTGACCTCTGCTGGCTGAGAAAAGCTCATTTTCAACGTTCAATGAAGAATGTTATAAAACCAGATCCAGCCACTAAAAAGTATTTTCTTTTTGTTTTAGACAACATTTCATGCACTGTTAAACATGTTAAAGCAAGTTGCAAGTGAAAATCTGTATATGACTGAGTTTGCATTACTGCTTATTTTGACCTCTGCTGGCTGAGTAAAGCTCATTTTCAACGTCCAATACAGAATGTGATAAAACCAGATTCAGCTACTAAAATGCATCATTCTTTTTGTTGTAGAAAACATTTCATGCACTGTTAAACATGTTAAAGCAAGTGGCAAGTGAAAATCTATGTCTCTGACTGAGTTTGCATTACTGCTTATTTTGACCTCTGCTGGCTGAGAACAGCTCATTTTCAACGTTGAATTCAGAAAGTGATAAAACCAGATCCAGCCGCTAAAATGCATCATTCTTTTTGTTTTAGACAACATTTCATGCACTGTTAAACATGTTTAGGAAAGTTGCAAGTGAAAATCTATGTCTATGACTGAGTTTGCATTACTGCTTATTTTGACCTCTGCTGGCTCTGAAAAGCTCATTTTCAACGTTCAATACAGAATGTGATTAAACCAGATCCAGGTACTAAAATGCATTTTCTTTTTGTTTTAGACAACATTTCATGCACTGTTAAACATGTTTAAGCAAGTTGCAAGTGAAAATCTATGTCTCTGACTAAGTTTGCATTACTGCTTATTTTGACCTCTGCTGGCTGAGTAAAGCTCATTTTCAACGTACAATGCAGAATGTGATAAACCCAGATCCAGCTACTAAAATGCATTATTCTTTTTGTTTTAGACAACATTTCATGCACTGTTAAACATGTTAAAGCAAGTTGCAAGTAAAAATCTATGTCTCTGACTGAGTTTGCATTACTGCTTATTTTGACCTCTGCTGGCTGAGAAAAGCTCATTTTCAACGTTCAATTCAGAATGTGATGAAACCAGATCCAGCCACTAAAATGCATCATTCTTTTTGTTTTAGACAACATTTCAACCACTGTTAAACATGTTAAGTGGCAAGTGAAAATCTATGTCTCTGACTGAGTTTGCATTACTGCTCATTTTGACCTCTGCTGGCTGAGAACAGCTCATTTTCAACGTTGAATTCAGAAAGTGATAAAACCAGATCCAGCCACTAAAATGCATCATTCTTTTTGTTTTAGACAACATTTCATGCACTGTTAAACATGTTAAAGCAAGTTGCAAGTGAAAATCTATGTCTCTGACTGAGTTTGCATTACTGCTTATTTTGACCTCTGCTGGCTGAGAACAGCTCATTTTCAACGTTGAATTCAGAAAGTGATAAAACCAGATCCAGCCACTAAAATGCATCATTCTTTTGTTTTAGACAACATTTCATGCACTGTTAAACATGTTTAGGAAAGTTGCAAGTGAAAATCTATGTCTATGACTGAGTTTGCATTACTGCTTATTTTGACCTCTGCTGGCTCTGAAAAGCTCATTTTCAATGTTCAATACAGAATGTGATAAAACCACATCCAGCCACTAAAAAGCATTTTCTTTTTGTTTTAGACAACATTTCATGCACTGTTAAATATGTTTAAGAAAGTTGCAAGTGAAAATCTATGTCTCTGACTGAGTTTGCATAACTGCTTATTTTGACCTCTGCTGGCTCTGAAAAGCTCATTTTCAACGTTCAATTCAGAATGTGATAAAACCAGATCCAGCCACTAAAATGCATCATTCTTTTTGTTTTAGACAACATTTCATGCACTTTTAAACATGTTAAAGCAAGTTGCAAGTGAAAATCTATGTCTATGACTGAGTTTGCATTACTGCTTATTTTGACCTCTGCTGGCTGTAAAAAGCTCATTTTCAACGTTCAATTCAGAATGTGATAAAACCAGATCCAGCTACTAAAAAGCATTTTCTTTTTGTTTTAGACAACATTTCATGCACTGTTAAACATGTTAAAGCAAGTTGCAAGTAAAATTCTATGTCTCTGACTGAGTTTGCATTACTGCTTATTTTGACCTCTGCTGGCTGAGAAAAGCTAATTTTCAACGTTCAGTTCAGAATGTGATAAAACCAGATCCAGCCACTAAAATGCATCATTCTTTTTGTTTTAGACAACATTTCATGCAATGTTAAACATGTTAAAGCAAGTGGCAAGTGAAAATCTATGTCTCTGACTGAGTTTGCATTACTGCTTATTTTGACCTCTGCTGGCTGAGAAAAGCTCATTTTCAACGTTCAATTCAGAATGTGATAAAACCAGATCCAGCCAATAAAAATGCATCATTCTTTTTGTTTTAGACAACAATTCATGCACTGTTAAACATGTTAAAGCAAGTTGCAAGTGAAAATCTATGTCTCTGACTGAATTTGCATTACTGCTTATTTTGACCTCTGCTGGCTGAGAAAAGCTCATTTTCAACGTTCAATTCAGAATGTGATAAAACCAGATCCAGCCACTAAAATACATCATTCTTTTTGTTTTAGACAACATTTCATGCACTGTTAAACATGTTTAGGAAAGTTGCAAGTGAAAATCTATGTCTCTGACTGAGTTTGCTTTAATGCTTATTTTGACCTCTGCTGGCTGAGTAAAGCTCATTTTCAACGTCCAATATAGAATGTGATAAAACCAGATCCAGGTACTAAAATGCATTTTCTTTTTGTTTTAGACAACATTTCATGCACTGTTAAACATGTTTAAGCAAGTTGCAAGTGAAAATCTATGTCTATGACTGAGTTTGCATTACTGCTTATTTTGACCTCTGCTGGCTGAGAAAAGCTAATTTTCAACGTTCAACTCAGAATGTGATAAAACTAGATCCAGCCACTAAAATGCATCATTCTTTTTGTTTTAGACAACATTTCATCCACTGTTAAACATGTTAAAGCAAGTGGCAAGTGAAAATCTATGTCTCTGACTGAGTTTGCATTACTGCTTATTTTGACCTCTGCTGGCTGAGAACAGCTCATTTTCATCGTTGAATTCAGAAAGTGATAAAACCAGATCCAGCCACTAAAATGCATCATTCTTTTTGTTTTAGACAACATTTCATGCACTGTTAAACATGTTAAAGCAAGTTGCAAGTGAAAATCTATGTCTATGACTGAGTTTGCATTACTGCTTATTTTGACCTCTGCTGGCTCTGAAAAGCTCATTTTCAATGTTCAATACAGAATGTGATAAAACCAGATCCAGCCACTAAAAAGCATTTTCTTTTTGTTTTAGACAACATTTCATGCACTGTTAAATATGTTTAAGAAAGTTGCAAGTGAAAATCTATGTCTCTGACTGAGTTTGCATAACTGCTTATTTTGACCTCTGCTGGCTCTGAAAAGCTCATTTTCAACGTTCAATTCAGAATGTGATAAAACCAGATCCAGCTGCTAAAATGCATCATTCTTTTTGTTTTAGACAACATTTCATGCACTGTTAAACATGTTAAAGCAAGTTGCAAGTGAAAATCTATGTCTCTGACTGAGTTTGCATTACTGCTTATTTTGACCTCTGCTGGCTGAGAACAGCTCATTTTCAACGTTCAATTCAGAATGTGATAAAACCAGATCCAGCCACTAAAATGCATCATTCTTTTTGTTTTAGACAACATTTCATGCACTGTTAAACATGTTAAAGCAAGTTGCAAGTGAAAATCTATGTCTATGACTGAGTTTGCATTACTGCTTATTTTGACCTCTGCTGGCTCTGAAAAGCTCATTTTCAACGTTCAATACAGAATGTGATAAAACCAGATCCAGGTAATAAAATGCATTATTCTTTTTGTTTTAGACAACATTTCATGCACTGTTAAACATGTTAAAGCAAGTTGCAAGTAAAAATCTATGTCTCTGACTGAGTTTGCATTACTGCTTATTTTGACCTCTGCTGGCTGAGAAAAGCTCATTTTCAACGTTCAATTCAGAATGTGATAAAACCAGATCCAGCCACTAAAATGCATCATTCTTTTTGTTTTAGACAACATTTCAACCACTGTTAAACATGTTAAGTGGCAAGTGAAAATCTATGTCTCTGACTGAGTTTGCATTACTGCTCATTTTGACCTCTGCTGGCTGAGAACAGCTCATTTTCAACGTTGAATTCAGAAAGTGATAAAACCAGATCCAGCCACTAAAATGCATCATTCTTTTTGTTTTAGACAACATTTCATGCACTGTTAAACATGTTAAAGCAAGTTGCAAGTGAAAATCTATGTCTCTGACTGAGTTTGCATTATTGCTTATTTTGACCTCTGCTGGCTGAGAACAGCTCATTTTCAACGTTCAATTCAGAATGTGATAAAACCAGATCCAGCCACTAAAATGCATCATTCTTTTGTTTTAGACAACATTTCATGCACTGTTAAACATGTTTAGGAAAGTTGCAAGTGAAAATCTATGTCTATGACTGAGTTTGCATTACTGCTTATTTTGACCTCTGCTGGCTCTGAAAAGCTCATTTTCAATGTTCAATACAGAATGTGATAAAACCAGATCCAGCCACTAAAAAGCATTTTCTTTTTGTTTTAGACAACATTTCATGTACTGTTAAATATGTTTAAGAAAGTTGCAAGTGAAAATCTATGTCTCTGATTGAGTTTGCATAACTGCTTATTTTGACCTCTGCTGGCTCTGAAAAGCTCATTTTCAACGTTCAATTCAGAATGTGATAAAACCAGATCCAGCTACTAAAATGCATCATTCTTTTTGTTTTGGACAACATTTCATGCACTGTTAAACATGTTAAAGCAAGTTGCAAGTGAAAGTCTATGTCTATGACTGAGTTTGCATTACTGCTTATTTTGACCTCTGCTGGCTGAGAACAGCTCATTTTCAACGTTGAATTCAGAAAGTGATAAAACCAGATCCAGCCACTAAAATGCATCATTCTTTTTGTTTTAGACAACATTTCATGCACTGTTAAACATGTTAAAGCAAGTTGCAAGTGAAAATCTATGTCTCTGACTGAGTTTGCATTACTGCTTATTTTGACCTCTGCTGGCTGAGAACAGCTCATTTTCAACGTTCAATTCAGAATATGATAAAACCAGATCCAGCCACTAAAATGCATCATTCTTTTGTTTTAGACAACATTTCATGCACTGTTAAATATGTTTAAGAAAGTTGCAAGTGAAAATCTATGTCTCTGACTGAGTTTGCATTACTGCTTATTTTGACCTCTGCTGGCTGAGTAAAGCTCATTTTCAACGTACAATGCAGAATGTGATAAAACAGATCCAGCTACTAAAATGCATTATTCTTTTTGTTTTAGACAACATTTATGCACTGTTAAACATGTTAAAGCAAGTTGCAATTAAAAATCTATGTGTCTGACTGAGTTTGCATTACTGCTTATTTTGACCTCTGCTGGCTGAGAAAAGCTCATTTTCAACGTTCAATTCAGAATGTGATAAAACCAGATCCAGCCACTAAAATGCATCATTCTTTTTGTTTTAGACAACATTTCATGCACTGTTAAACATGTTAAAGCAAGTGGCAAGTGAAAATCTATGTCTCTGACTGAGTTTGCATTACTGCTTATTTTGACCTCTGCTGGCTGAGAAAAGCTCATTTTCAACGTTCAATTCAGAATGTGATAAAACCAGATCCAGCCAATAAAAATGCATCATTCTTTTTGTTTTAGACAACATTTCATCCACTGTTAAACATGTTAAAGCAAGTGGCAAGTGAAAATCTATGTCTCTGACTGAGTTTGCATTACTGCTTATTTTGACCTCTGCTGGCTGAGAACAGCTCATTTTCAACGTTCAATTCAGAAAGTGATAAAACCAGATCCAGCCACTAAAATGCATCATTCTTTTTGTTTTAGACAACATTTCATGCACTGTTAAACATGTTTAGGAAAGTTGCAAGTGAAAATCTATGTCTATGACTGAGTTTGCATTACTGCTTATTTTGACCTCTGCTGGCTCTGAAAAGCTCATTTTCAACGTTCAATACAGAATGTGATAAAACCAGATCCAGGTACTAAAATGCATTTTCTTTTTGTTTTAGACAACATTTCATGCACTGTTAAATATGTTTAGGAAAGTTGCAAGTGAAAATCTATGTCTCTGACTGAGTTTGCATTACTGCTTATTTTGACCTCTGCTGGCTGAGAAAAGCTCATTTTCAACGTTCAATGACGAATGTGATAAAACCAGATCCAGCCACTAAAAAGCATTTTCTTTTTGTTTTAGACAACATTTCATGCACTGTTAAACATGTTAAAGCAAGTTGCAAGTGAAAATCTATGTCTATGACTGAGTTTGCATTACTGCTTATTTTGACCTCTGCTGGCTGAGAAAAGCTCATTTTCAACATTCAATGAAGAATGTGATAAAACCAGATCCAGCCACTAAAAAGCATTTTCTTTTTGTTTTAGACAACATTTCATGCACTGTTAAACATGTTAAAGCAAGTTGCAAGTGAAAATCTGTCTATGACTGAGTTTGCATTACTGCTTATTTTGACCTCTGCTGGCTGAGTAAAGCTCATTGTCAACGTCCAATACAGAATGTGATAAAACCAGATCCAGCTACTAAAATGCATCATTCTTTTTATTGTAGACAACATTTCATGCACTGTTAAACATGTTAAAGCAAGTTGCAAGTGAAAATCTATGTCTCTGACTGAGTTTGCATTACTGCTTATTTTGACCTCTGCTGGCTGAGAAAAGCTCATTTTCAACGTTCAATTCAGAATGTGATAAATCCAGATCCAGCCACTAAAATGCATCATTCTTTTTGTTTTATACAACAATTCATCCACTGTTAAACATGTTAAAGCAAGTGGCAAGTGAAAATCTATGTCTCTGACTGAGTTTGCATTACTGCTTATTTTGACCTCTGCTAGCTGAGAACAGCTCATTTTCAACGTTGAATTCAGAAAGTGATAAAACCAGATCCAGCCACTAAAATGCATCATTCTTTTTGTTTTAGACAACATTTCATGCACTGTTAAACATGTTAAAGCAAGTTGCAAGTGAAAATCTATGTCTCTGACTGAGTTTGCATTACTGCTTATTTTGACCTCTGCTGGCTGAGAACAGCTCATTTTTAACGTTCAATTCAGAATGTGATAAAACCAGATCCAGCCACTAAAATGCATCATTCTTTTTGTTTTAGACAACATTTCATGCACTGTTAAACATGTTTAGGAAAGTTGCAAGTGAAAATCTATGTCTATGACTGAGTTTGCATTACTGCTTATTTTGACCTCTGCTGGCTCTGAAAAGCTCATTTTCAACGTTCAATTCAGAATGTGATAAAACCAGATCCAGCTACTAAAAAGCATTTTCTTTTTGTTTTAGACAACATTTCATGCACTGTTAAATATGTTTAAGAAAGTTGCAAGTGAAAATCTATGTCTCTGACTGAGTTTGCATTACTGCTTATTTTGACCTCTGCTGGCTGAGTAAAGCTCATTTTCAACGTACAATGCAGAATGTGATAAAACCAGACCCAGCTACTAAAATGCATTATTCTTTTTGTTTTAGACAACATTTCATGCACTGTTAAACATGTTAAAGCAAGTTGCAAGTAAAAATCTATGTCTCTGACTGAGTTTGCATTACTGCTTATTTTGACCTCTGCTGGCTGAGAAAAGCTCATTTTCAACGTTCAATTCAGAATGTGATGAAACCAGATCCAGCCACTAAAATGCATCATTCTTTTTGTTTTAGACAACATTTCATGCACTGTTAAACATGTTAAAGCAAGTGGCAAGTGAAAATCTATGTCTCTGACTGAGTTTGCATTACTGCTTATTTTGACCTCTGCTGGCTGAGAACAGCTCATTTTCAACGTTCAATTCAGAATGTGATAAAACCAGATCCAGCCACTAAAATGCATCATTCTTTTTGTTTTAGACAACATTTCATGCACTGTTAAACATGTTTAGGAAAGTTGCAAGTGAAAATCTATGTCTTTGACTGAGTTTGCATTACTGCTTATTTTGACCTCTGCTGGCTGTGAAAAGCTCATTTTCAATGTTCAATACAGAATGTGATAAAACCAGATCCAGGTACTAAAATGCATTTTCTTTTTGTTTTAGACAACATTTCATGCACTGTTAAACATGTTTAAGCAAGTTGCAAGTGAAAATCTATGTCTCTGACTGAGTTTGCATTACTGCTTATTTTGACCTCTGCTGGCTGAGTAAAGCTCATTTTCAACGTACAATGCAGAATGTGATAAAACCAGATCCAGCTACTAAAATGCATTATTCTTTTTGTTTTAGACAACATTTCATGCACTGTTAAACATGTTAAAGCAAGTTACAAGTAAAAATCTATGTCTCTGACTGAGTTTGCATTACTGCTTATTTTGACCTCTGCTGGCTGAGAAAAGCTCATTTTCAACGTTCAATTCAGAATGTAATAAAACCAGATCCAGCCACTAAAATGCATCATTCTTTTTGTTTTAGACAACATTTCATGCACTGTTAAACATGTTAAAGGAAGTGGCAAGTGAAAATCTATGTCTCTGACAGAGTTTGCATTACTGCTTATTTTGACCTCTGCTGGCTGAGAAAAGCTCTTTTTCAACGTTCAACTCAGAATGTGATAAAACTAGATCCAGCCACTAAAATGCATCATTCTTTTTGTTTTAGACAACATTTCATCCACTGTTAAACATGTTAAAGCAAGTGGCAAGTGAAAATCTATGTCTCTGACTGAGTTTGCATTACTGCTTATTTTGACCTCTGCTGGCTGAGAACAGCTCATTTTCATCGTTGAATTCAGAAAGTGATAAAACCAGATCCAGCCACTAAAATGCATCATTCTTTTTGTATTAGACAACATTTCATGCACTGTTAAACATGTTAAAGCAAGTTGCAAGTGAAAATCTATGTCTATGACTGAGTTTGCATTACTGCTTATTTTGACCTCTGCTGGCTCTGAAAAGCTCATTTTCAATGTTCAATACAGAATGTGATAAAACCAGATCCAGCCACTAAAAAGCATTTTCTTTTTGTTTTAGACAACATTTCATGCACTGTTAAATATGTTTAAGAAAGTTGCAAGTGAAAATCTATGTCTCTGACTGAGTTTGCATAACTGCTTATTTTGACCTCTGCTGGCTCTGAAAAGCTCATTTTCAACGTTCAATTCAGAATGTGATAAAACCAGATCCAGCTACTAAAATGCATCATTCTTTTTGTTTTAGACAACATTTCATGCACTGTTAAACATGTTAAAGCAAGTTGCAAGTGAAAATCTATGTCTCTGACTGAGTTTGCATTACTGCTTATTTTGACCTCTGCTGGCTGAGAACAGCTCATTTTCAACGTTCAATTCAGAATGTGATAAAACCAGATCCAGCCACTAAAATGCATCATTCTTTTTGTTTTAGACAACATTTCATGCACTGTTAAACATGTTAAAGCAAGTTGCAAGTGAAAATCTATGTCTCTGACTGAGTTTGCATTACTGCTTATTTTGACCTCTGCTGGCTCTGAAAAGCTCATTTTCAACGTTCAATACAGAATGTGATAAAACCAGATCCAGGTAATAAAATGCATTATTCTTTTTGTTTTAGACAACATTTCATGCACTGTTAAACATGTTAAAGCAAGTTGCAAGTAAAAATCTATGTCTCTGACTGAGTTTGCATTACTGCTTATTTTGACCTCTGCTGGCTGAGAAAAGCTCATTTTCAACGTTCAATTCAGAATGTGATAAAACCAGATCCAGCCACTAAAATGCATCATTCTTTTTGTTTTAGACAACATTTCAACCACTGTTAAACATGTTAAAGCAAGTTGCAAGTAAAAATCTATGTCTCTGACTGAGTTTACATTACTGCTCATTTTGACCTCTGCTGGCTGAGAACAGCTCATTTTCAACGTTGAATTCAGAAAGTGATAAAACCAGATTCAGCCACTAAAATGCATCATTCTTTTTGTTTTAGACAACATTTCATGCACTGTTAAACATGTTAAAGCAAGTTGCAAGTGAAAATCTATGTCTCTGACTGAGTTTGCATTATTGCTTATTTTGACCTCTGCTGGCTGAGAACAGCTCATTTTCAACGTTCAATTCAGAATGTGATAAAACCAGATCCAGCCACTAAAATGCATCATTCTTTTGTTTTAGACAACATTTCATGCACTGTTAAACATGTTTAGGAAAGTTGCAAGTGAAAATCTATGTCTATGACTGAGTTTGCATTACTGCTTATTTTGACCTCTGCTGGCTCTGAAAAGCTCATTTTCAATGTTCAATACAGAATGTGATAAAACCAGATCCAGCCACTAAAAAGCATTTTCTTTTTGTTTTAGACAACATTTCATGCACTGTTAAATATGTTTAAGAAAGTTGCAAGTGAAAATCTATGTCTCTGACTGAGTTTGCATAACTGCTTATTTTGACCTCTGCTGGCTCTGAAAAGCTCATTTTCAACGTTCAATTCAGAATGTGATAAAACCAGATCCAGCTACTAAAATGCATCATTCTTTTTGTTTTGGACAACATTTCATGCACTGTTAAACATGTTAAAGCAAGTTGCAAGTGAAAGTCTATGTCTATGACTGAGTTTGCATTACTGCTTATTTTGACCTCTGCTGGCTGAGAACAGCTCATTTTCAACGTTGAATTCAGAAAGTGATAAAACCAGATCCAGCCACTAAAATGCATCATTCTTTTTGTTTTAGACAACATTTCATGCACTGTTAAACATGTTAAAGCAAGTTGCAAGTGAAAATCTATGTCTCTGACTGAGTTTGCATTACTGCTTATTTTGACCTCTGCTGGCTGAGAACAGCTCATTTTCAACGTTCAATTCAGAATATGATAAAACCAGATCCAGCCACTAAAATGCATCATTCTTTTGTTTTAGACAACATTTCATGCACTGTTAAATATGTTTAAGAAAGTTGCAAGTGAAAATCTATGTCTCTGACTGAGTTTGCATTACTGCTTATTTTGACCTCTGCTGGCTGAGTAAAGCTCATTTTCAACGTACAATGCAGAATGTGATAAAACAGATCCAGCTACTAAAATGCATTATTCTTTTTGTTTTAGACAACATTTCATGCACTGTTAAACATGTTAAAGCAAGTTGCAAGTAAAAATCTATGTCTCTGACTGAGTTTGCATTACTGCTTATTTTGACCTCTGCTGGCTGAGAAAAGCTCATTTTCAACGTTCAATTCAGAATGTGATAAAACAGATCCAGCTACTAAAATGCATTATTCTTTTTGTTTTAGACAACATTTATGCACTGTTAAACATGTTAAAGCAAGTTGCAAGTAAAAATCTATGTCTCTGACTGAGTTTGCATTACTGCTTATTTTGACCTCTGCTGGCTGAGAAAAGCTCATTTTCAACGTTCAATTCAGAATGTGATAAAACCAGATCCAGCCACTAAAATGCATCATTCTTTTTGTTTTAGACAACATTTCATGCACTGTTAAACATGTTAAAGGAAGTGGCAAGTGAAAATCTATGTC
This sequence comes from Danio rerio, assembly GCF_052040795.2. Taxonomy (NCBI): domain Eukaryota; kingdom Metazoa; phylum Chordata; class Actinopteri; order Cypriniformes; family Danionidae; genus Danio; species Danio rerio. Next base: position 61,749,330 of record NC_141027.1, read on the forward strand.
TCTGACTGAGTTTGCATTACTGGTTATTTTGACCTCTGCTGGCTGAGAAAAGCTCATTTTCAACGTTCAATTCAGAATGTGATAAAACCAGATCCAGCCAATAAAAATGCATCATTCTTTTTGTTTTAGACAACATTTCATCCACTGTTAAACATGTTAAAGCAAGTGGCAAGTGAAAATCTATGTCTCTGACTGAGTTTGCATTACTGCTTATTTTGACCTCTGCTGGCTGAGAACAGCTCATTTTCAACGTTCAATTCAGAAAGTGATAAAACCAGATCCAGCCACTAAAATGCATCATTCTTTTTGTTTTAGACAACATTTCATGCACTGTTAAACATGTTTAGGAAAGTTGCAAGTGAAAATCTATGTCTATGACTGAGTTTGCATTACTGCTTATTTTGACCTCTGCTGGCTCTGAAAAGCTCATTTTCAACGTTCAATACAGAATGTGATAAAACCAGATCCAGGTACTAAAATGCATTTTCTTTTTGTTTTAGACAACATTTCATGCACTGTTAAATATGTTTAGGAAAGTTGCAAGTGAAAATCTATGTCTCTGACTGAGTTTGCATTACTGCTTATTTTGACCTCTGCTGGCTGAGAAAAGCTCATTTTCAACGTTCAATGACGAATGTGATAAAACCAGATCCAGCCACTAAAAAGCATTTTCTTTTTGTTTTAGACAACATTTCATGCACTGTTAAACATGTTAAAGCAAGTTGCAAGTGAAAATCTATGTCTATGACTGAGTTTGCATAACTGCTTATTTTGACCTCTGCTGGCTCTAAAAAGCTCATTTTCAACATTTAACTCAGAATGTGATAAAACCAGATCCAGCCACTAAAAAGCATTTTCTTTTTGTTTTAGACAACATTTCATGCACTGTTAAACATGTTAAAGCAAGTTGCAAGTGAAAATCTATGTCTATGACTGAGTTTGCATTACTGCTTATTTTGACCTCTGCTGGCTGAGAAAAGCTCATTTTCAACGTTCAATGAAGAATGTGATAAAACCAGATCCAGCCACTAAAAAGCATTTTCTTTTTGTTTTAGACAACATTTCATGCACTGTTAAACATGTTAAAGCAAGTTGCAAGTGAAAATCTGTCTATGACTGAGTTTGCATTACTGCTTATTTTGACCTCTGCTGGCTGAGTACAGCTCATTGTCAACGTCCAATACAGAATGTGATAAAACCAGATCCAGCTACTAAAATGCATCATTCTTTTTGTTGTAGACAACATTTCATGCACTGTTAAACATGTTAAAGCAAGTTGCAAGTGAAAATCTATGTCTCTGACTGAGTTTGCATTACTGCTTATTTTGACCTCTGCTGGCTGAGAAAAGCTCATTTTCAACGTTCAATTCAGAATGTGATAAATCCAGATCCAGCCACTAAAATGCATCATTCTTTTTGTTTTATACAACAATTCATCCACTGTTAAACATGTTAAAGCAAGTGGCAAGTGAAAATCTATGTCTCTGACTGAGTTTGCATTACTGCTTATTTTGACCTCTGCTAGCTGAGAACAGCTCATTTTCAACGTTGAATTCAGAAAGTGATAAAACCAGATCCAGCCACTAAAATGCATCATTCTTTTTGTTTTAGACAACATTTCATGCACTGTTAAACATGTTAAAGCAAGTTGCAAGTGAAAATCTATGTCTCTGACTGAGTTTGCATTACTGCTTATTTTGACCTCTGCTGGCTGAGAACAGCTCATTTTCAACGTTCAATTCAGAATGTGATAAAACCAGATCCAGCCACTAAAATGCATCATTCTTTTTGTTTTAGACAACATTTCATGCACTGTTAAACATGTTTAAGCAAGTTGCAAGTGAAAATCTATGTCTCTGACTGAGTTTGCATTACTGCTTATTTTGACCTCTGCTGGCTGAGTAAAGCTCATTTTCAACGTACAATGCAGAATGTGATAAAACCAGATCCAGCTACTAAAATGCATTATTCTTTTTGTTTTAGACAACATTTCATGCACTGTTAAACATGTTAAAGCAAGTTACAAGTAAAAATCTATGTCTCTGACTGAGTTTGCATTACTGCTTATTTTGACCTCTGCTGGCTGAGAAAAGCTCATTTTCAACGTTCAATTCAGAATGTGATAAAACCAGATCCAGCCAATAAAAATGCATCATTCTTTTTGTTTTAGACAACATTTCATGCACTGTTGAACATGTTAAAGCAAGTGGCAAGTGAAAATCTATGTCTCTGACTGAGTTTGCATTACTGCTTATTTTGACCTCTGCTGGCTGAGAAAAGCTCATTTTCAACGTTCAATGAAGAATGTGATAAAACTAGATCCAGCCACTAAAATGCATCATTCTTTTTGTTTTAGACAACATTTCATCCACTGTTAAACATGTTAAAGCAAGTGGCAAGTGAAAATCTATGTCTCTGACTGAGTTTGCATTACTGCTTATTTTGACCTCTGCTGGCTGAGAACAGCTCATTTTCAACGTTGAATTCAGAAAGTGATAAAACCAGATCCAGCCACTAAAATGCATCATTCTTTTTGTTTTAGACAACATTTCATGCACTGTTAAACATGTTAAAGCAAGTTGCAAGTGAAAATCTATGTCTATGACTGAGTTTGCATTACTGCTTATTTTGACCTCTGCTGGCTCTGAAAAGCTCATTTTCAATGTTCAATACAGAATGTGATAAAACCAGATCCAGCCACTAAAAAGCATTTTCTTTTTGTTTTAGACAACATTTCATGCACTGTTAAATATGTTTAAGAAAGTTGCAAGTGAAAATCTATGTCTCTGACTGAGTTTGCATAACTGCTTATTTTGACCTCTGCTGGCTCTGAAAAGCTCATTTTCAACGTTCAATTCAGAATGTGATAAAACCAGATCCAGCTACTAAAATGCATCATTCTTTTTGTTTTAGACAACATTTCATGCACTGTTAAACATGTTAAAGCAAGTTGCAAGTGAAAATCTATGTCTCTGACTGAGTTTGCATTACTGCTTATTTTGACCTCTGCTGGCTGAGAACAGCTCATTTTCAACGTTCAATTCAGAATGTGATAAAACCAGATCCAGCCACTAAAATGCATCATTCTTTTTGTTTTAGACAACATTTCATGCACTGTTAAACATGTTAAAGGAAGTGGCAAGTGAAAATCTATGTCTCTGACTGAGTTTGCATTACTGGTTATTTTGACCTCTGCTGGCTGAGAAAAGCTCATTTTCAACGTTCAATTCAGAATGTGATAAAACCAGATCCAGCCAATAAAAATGCATCATTCTTTTTGTTTTAGACAACATTTCATCCACTGTTAAACATGTTAAAGCAAGTGGCAAGTGAAAATCTATGTCTCTGACTGAGTTTGCATTACTGCTTATTTTGACCTCTGCTGGCTGAGAACAGCTCATTTTCAACGTTCAATTCAGAAAGTGATAAAACCAGATCCAGCCACTAAAATGCATCATTCTTTTTGTTTTAGACAACATTTCATGCACTGTTAAACATGTTTAGGAAAGTTGCAAGTGAAAATCTATGTCTATGACTGAGTTTGCATTACTGCTTATTTTGACCTCTGCTGGCTCTGAAAAGCTCATTTTCAACGTTCAATACAGAATGTGATAAAACCAGATCCAGGTACTAAAATGCATTTTCTTTTTGTTTTAGACAACATTTCATGCACTGTTAAATATGTTTAGGAAAGTTGCAAGTGAAAATCTATGTCTCTGACTGAGTTTGCATTACTGCTTATTTTGACCTCTGCTGGCTGAGAAAAGCTCATTTTCAACGTTCAATGACGAATGTGATAAAACCAGATCCAGCCACTAAAAAGCATTTTCTTTTTGTTTTAGACAACATTTCATGCACTGTTAAACATGTTAAAGCAAGTTGCAAGTGAAAATCTATGTCTATGACTGAGTTTGCATAACTGCTTATTTTGACCTCTGCTGGCTCTAAAAAGCTCATTTTCAACATTTAACTCAGAATGTGATAAAACCAGATCCAGCCACTAAAAAGCATTTTCTTTTTGTTTTAGACAACATTTCATGCACTGTTAAACATGTTAAAGCAAGTTGCAAGTGAAAATCTATGTCTATGACTGAGTTTGCATTACTGCTTATTTTGACCTCTGCTGGCTGAGAAAAGCTCATTTTCAACGTTCAATGAAGAATGTGATAAAACCAGATCCAGCCACTAAAAAGCATTTTCTTTTTGTTTTAGACAACATTTCATGCACTGTTAAACATGTTAAAGCAAGTTGCAAGTGAAAATCTGTCTATGACTGAGTTTGCATTACTGCTTATTTTGACCTCTGCTGGCTGAGTACAGCTCATTGTCAACGTCCAATACAGAATGTGATAAAACCAGATCCAGCTACTAAAATGCATCATTCTTTTTGTTGTAGACAACATTTCATGCACTGTTAAACATGTTAAAGCAAGTTGCAAGTGAAAATCTATGTCTCTGACTGAGTTTGCATTACTGCTTATTTTGACCTCTGCTGGCTGAGAAAAGCTCATTTTCAACGTTCAATTCAGAATGTGATAAATCCAGATCCAGCCACTAAAATGCATCATTCTTTTTGTTTTATACAACAATTCATCCACTGTTAAACATGTTAAAGCAAGTGGCAAGTGAAAATCTATGTCTCTGACTGAGTTTGCATTACTGCTTATTTTGACCTCTGCTAGCTGAGAACAGCTCATTTTCAACGTTGAATTCAGAAAGTGATAAAACCAGATCCAGCCACTAAAATGCATCATTCTTTTTGTTTTAGACAACATTTCATGCACTGTTAAACATGTTAAAGCAAGTTGCAAGTGAAAATCTATGTCTCTGACTGAGTTTGCATTACTGCTTATTTTGACCTCTGCTGGCTGAGAACAGCTCATTTTCAACGTTCAATTCAGAATGTGATAAAACCAGATCCAGCCACTAAAATGCATCATTCTTTTTGTTTTAGACAACATTTCATGCACTGTTAAACATGTTTAAGCAAGTTGCAAGTGAAAATCTATGTCTCTGACTGAGTTTGCATTACTGCTTATTTTGACCTCTGCTGGCTGAGTAAAGCTCATTTTCAACGTACAATGCAGAATGTGATAAAACCAGATCCAGCTACTAAAATGCATTATTCTTTTTGTTTTAGACAACATTTCATGCACTGTTAAACATGTTAAAGCAAGTTACAAGTAAAAATCTATGTCTCTGACTGAGTTTGCATTACTGCTTATTTTGACCTCTGCTGGCTGAGAAAAGCTCATTTTCAACGTTCAATTCAGAATGTGATAAAACCAGATCCAGCCAATAAAAATGCATCATTCTTTTTGTTTTAGACAACATTTCATGCACTGTTGAACATGTTAAAGCAAGTGGCAAGTGAAAATCTATGTCTCTGACTGAGTTTGCATTACTGCTTATTTTGACCTCTGCTGGCTGAGAAAAGCTCATTTTCAACGTTCAATGAAGAATGTGATAAAACTAGATCCAGCCACTAAAATGCATCATTCTTTTTGTTTTAGACAACATTTCATCCACTGTTAAACATGTTAAAGCAAGTGGCAAGTGAAAATCTATGTCTCTGACTGAGTTTGCATTACTGCTTATTTTGACCTCTGCTGGCTGAGAACAGCTCATTTTCAACGTTGAATTCAGAAAGTGATAAAACCAGATCCAGCCACTAAAATGCATCATTCTTTTTGTTTTAGACAACATTTCATGCACTGTTAAACATGTTAAAGCAAGTTGCAAGTGAAAATCTATGTCTATGACTGAGTTTGCATTACTGCTTATTTTGACCTCTGCTGGCTCTGAAAAGCTCATTTTCAATGTTCAATACAGAATGTGATAAAACCAGATCCAGCCACTAAAAAGCATTTTCTTTTTGTTTTAGACAACATTTCATGCACTGTTAAATATGTTTAAGAAAGTTGCAAGTGAAAATCTATGTCTCTGACTGAGTTTGCATAACTGCTTATTTTGACCTCTGCTGGCTCTGAAAAGCTCATTTTCAACGTTCAATTCAGAATGTGATAAAACCAGATCCAGCTACTAAAATGCATCATTCTTTTTGTTTTAGACAACATTTCATGCACTGTTAAACATGTTAAAGCAAGTTGCAAGTGAAAATCTATGTCTCTGACTGAGTTTGCATTACTGCTTATTTTGACCTCTGCTGGCTGAGAACAGCTCATTTTCAACGTTCAATTCAGAATGTGATAAAACCAGATCCAGCCACTAAAATGCATCATTCTTTTTGTTTTAGACAACATTTCATGCACTGTTAAACATGTTAAAGGAAGTGGCAAGTGAAAATCTATGTCTCTGACTGAGTTTGCATTACTGGTTATTTTGACCTCTGCTGGCTGAGAAAAGCTCATTTTCAACGTTCAATTCAGAATGTGATAAAACCAGATCCAGCCAATAAAAATGCATCATTCTTTTTGTTTTAGACAACATTTCATCCACTGTTAAACATGTTAAAGCAAGTGGCAAGTGAAAATCTATGTCTCTGACTGAGTTTGCATTACTGCTTATTTTGACCTCTGCTGGCTGAGAACAGCTCATTTTCAACGTTCAATTCAGAAAGTGATAAAACCAGATCCAGCCACTAAAATGCATCATTCTTTTTGTTTTAGACAACATTTCATGCACTGTTAAACATGTTTAGGAAAGTTGCAAGTGAAAATCTATGTCTATGACTGAGTTTGCATTACTGCTTATTTTGACCTCTGCTGGCTCTGAAAAGCTCATTTTCAACGTTCAATACAGAATGTGATAAAACCAGATCCAGGTACTAAAATGCATTTTCTTTTTGTTTTAGACAACATTTCATGCACTGTTAAATATGTTTAGGAAAGTTGCAAGTGAAAATCTATGTCTCTGACTGAGTTTGCATTACTGCTTATTTTGACCTCTGCTGGCTGAGAAAAGCTCATTTTCAACGTTCAATGACGAATGTGATAAAACCAGATCCAGCCACTAAAAAGCATTTTCTTTTTGTTTTAGACAACATTTCATGCACTGTTAAACATGTTAAAGCAAGTTGCAAGTGAAAATCTATGTCTATGACTGAGTTTGCATAACTGCTTATTTTGACCTCTGCTGGCTCTAAAAAGCTCATTTTCAACATTTAACTCAGAATGTGATAAAACCAGATCCAGCCACTAAAAAGCATTTTCTTTTTGTTTTAGACAACATTTCATGCACTGTTAAACATGTTAAAGCAAGTTGCAAGTGAAAATCTATGTCTATGACTGAGTTTGCATTACTGCTTATTTTGACCTCTGCTGGCTGAGAAAAGCTCATTTTCAACGTTCAATGAAGAATGTGATAAAACCAGATCCAGCCACTAAAAAGCATTTTCTTTTTGTTTTAGACAACATTTCATGCACTGTTAAACATGTTAAAGCAAGTTGCAAGTGAAAATCTGTCTATGACTGAGTTTGCATTACTGCTTATTTTGACCTCTGCTGGCTGAGTACAGCTCATTGTCAACGTCCAATACAGAATGTGATAAAACCAGATCCAGCTACTAAAATGCATCATTCTTTTTGTTGTAGACAACATTTCATGCACTGTTAAACATGTTAAAGCAAGTTGCAAGTGAAAATCTATGTCTCTGACTGAGTTTGCATTACTGCTTATTTTGACCTCTGCTGGCTGAGAAAAGCTCATTTTCAACGTTCAATTCAGAATGTGATAAATCCAGATCCAGCCACTAAAATGCATCATTCTTTTTGTTTTATACAACAATTCATCCACTGTTAAACATGTTAAAGCAAGTGGCAAGTGAAAATCTATGTCTCTGACTGAGTTTGCATTACTGCTTATTTTGACCTCTGCTAGCTGAGAACAGCTCATTTTCAACGTTGAATTCAGAAAGTGATAAAACCAGATCCAGCCACTAAAATGCATCATTCTTTTTGTTTTAGACAACATTTCATGCACTGTTAAACATGTTAAAGCAAGTTGCAAGTGAAAATCTATGTCTCTGACTGAGTTTGCATTACTGCTTATTTTGACCTCTGCTGGCTGAGAACAGCTCATTTTCAACGTTCAATTCAGAATGTGATAAAACCAGATCCAGCCACTAAAATGCATCATTCTTTTTGTTTTAGACAACATTTCATGCACTGTTAAACATGTTTAAGCAAGTTGCAAGTGAAAATCTATGTCTCTGACTGAGTTTGCATTACTGCTTATTTTGACCTCTGCTGGCTGAGTAAAGCTCATTTTCAACGTACAATGCAGAATGTGATAAAACCAGATCCAGCTACTAAAATGCATTATTCTTTTTGTTTTAGACAACATTTCATGCACTGTTAAACATGTTAAAGCAAGTTACAAGTAAAAATCTATGTCTCTGACTGAGTTTGCATTACTGCTTATTTTGACCTCTGCTGGCTGAGAAAAGCTCATTTTCAACGTTCAATTCAGAATGTGATAAAACCAGATCCAGCCAATAAAAATGCATCATTCCTTTTGTTTTAGACAACATTTCATGCACTGTTGAACATGTTAAAGCAAGTGGCAAGTGAAAATCTATGTCTCTGACTGAGTTTGCATTACTGCTTATTTTGACCTCTGCTGGCTGAGAAAAGCTCATTTTCAACGTTCAATGAAGAATGTGATAAAACTAGATCCAGCCACTAAAATGCATCATTCTTTTTGTTTTAGACAACATTTCATCCACTGTTAAACATGTTAAAGCAAGTGGCAAGTGAAAATCTATGTCTCTGACTGAGTTTGCATTACTGCTTATTTTGACCTCTGCTGGCTGAGAACAGCTCATTTTCAACGTTGAATTCAGAAAGTGATAAAACCAGATCCAGCCACTAAAATGCATCATTCTTTTTGTTTTAGACAACATTTCATGCACTGTTAAACATGTTAAAGCAAGTTGCAAGTGAAAATCTATGTCTATGACTGAGTTTGCATTACTGCTTATTTTGACCTCTGCTGGCTCTGAAAAGCTCATTTTCAATGTTCAATACAGAATGTGATAAAACCAGATCCAGCCACTAAAAAGCATTTTCTTTTTGTTTTAGACAACATTTCATGCACTGTTAAATATGTTTAAGAAAGTTGCAAGTGAAAATCTATGTCTCTGACTGAGTTTGCATAACTGCTTATTTTGACCTCTGCTGGCTCTGAAAAGCTCATTTTCAACGTTCAATTCAGAATGTGATAAAACCAGATCCAGCTACTAAAATGCATCATTCTTTTTGTTTTAGACAACATTTCATGCACTGTTAAACATGTTAAAGCAAGTTGCAAGTGAAAATCTATGTCTCTGACTGAGTTTGCATTACTGCTTATTTTGACCTCTGCTGGCTGAGAACAGCTCATTTTCAACGTTCAATTCAGAATGTGATAAAACCAGATCCAGCCACTAAAATGCATCATTCTTTTTGTTTTAGACAACATTTCATGCACTGTTAAACATGTTAAAGCAAGTTGCAAGTGAAAATCTATGTCTATGACTGAGTTTGCATTACTGCTTATTTTGACCTCTGCTGGCTCTGAAAAGCTCATTTTCAACGTTCAATACAGAATGTGATAAAACCAGATCCAGGTACTAAAATGCATCATTCTTTTTGTTTTAGACAACATTTCATGCACTGTTAAACATGTTAAAGCAAGTTGCAAGTGAAAATCTATGTCTATGACTAAGTTTGCATTACTGCTTATTTTGACCTCTGCTGGCTCTGAAAAGCTCATTTTCAACGTTTAATTCAGAATGTGATAAAACCAGATCCAGCCACTAAAATGCATCATTCTTTTTGTTTTAGACAACATTTCATGCACTGTTAAATATGTTTAGGAAAGTTGCAAGTGAAAATCTATGTCTCTGACTGAATTTGCATTACTGCTTATTTTGACCTCTGCTGGCTGAGCAAAGCTCATTTTCAACGTCCAATACAGAATGTGATAAAACCAGATCCAGCTACTAAAATGCATCATTCTCTTTGTTTTAGACAACATTTCATGCACTGTTAAACATGTTAAAGCAAGTTGCAAGTGAAAATCTATGTCTCTGACTGAGTTTGCATTACTGCCTATTTTGACCTCTGCTGGCTGTAAAAAGCTCATTTTCAACGTTCAATTCAGAATGTGATAAAACCAGATCCAGCTACTAAAAAGCATTTTCTTTTTGTTTTAGACAACATTTCATGCACTGTTAAATATGTTTAAGAAAGTTGCAAGTGAAAATCTATGTCTCTGACTGAGTTTGCATTACTGCTTATTTTGACCTCTGCTGGCTGAGAACAGCTCATTTTCAACGTTGAATTCAGAAAGTGATAAAACCAGATCCAGCCACTAAAATGCATCATTCTTTTTGTTTTAGACAACATTTCATGCACTGTTAAACATGTTAAAGCAAGTTGCAAGTGAAAATCTATGTCTCTGACTGAGTTTGCATTACTGCTTATTTTGACCTCTGCTGGCTGAGAACAGCTCATTTTCAACGTTCAATTCAGAATATGATAAAACCAGATCCAGCCACTAAAATGCATCATTCTTTTGTTTTAGACAACATTTCATGCACTGTTAAATATGTTTAAGAAAGTTGCAAGTGAAAATCTATGTCTCTGACTGAGTTTGCATTACTGCTTATTTTGACCTCTGCTGGCTGAGTAAAGCTCATTTTCAACGTACAATGCAGAATGTGATAAAACAGATCCAGCTACTAAAATGCATTATTCTTTTTGTTTTAGACAACATTTCATGCACTGTTAAACATGTTAAAGCAAGTTGCAAGTAAAAATCTATGTCTCTGACTGAGTTTGCATTACTGCTTATTTTGACCTCTGCTGGCTGAGAAAAGCTCATTTTCAACGTTCAATTCAGAATGTGATAAAACAGATCCAGCTACTAAAATGCATTATTCTTTTTGTTTTAGACAACATTTATGCACTGTTAAACATGTTAAAGCAAGTTGCAAGTAAAAATCTATGTCTCTGACTGAGTTTGCATTACTGCTTATTTTGACCTCTGCTGGCTGAGAAAAGCTCATTTTCAACGTTCAATTCAGAATGTGATAAAACCAGATCCAGCCACTAAAATGCATCATTCTTTTTGTTTTAGACAACATTTCATGCACTGTTAAACATGTTAAAGGAAGTGGCAAGTGAAAATCTATGTCTCTGACTGAGTTTGCATTACTGGTTATTTTGACCTCTGCTGGCTGAGAAAAGCTCATTTTCAACGTTCAATTCAGAATGTGATAAAACCAGATCCAGCCAATAAAAATGCATCATTCTTTTTGTTTTAGACAACATTTCATCCACTGTTAAACATGTTAAAGCAAGTGGCAAGTGAAAATCTATGTCTCTGACTGAGTTTGCATTACTGCTTATTTTGACCTCTGCTGGCTGAGAACAGCTCATTTTCAACGTTCAATTCAGAAAGTGATAAAACCAGATCCAGCCACTAAAATGCATCATTCTTTTTGTTTTAGACAACATTTCATGCACTGTTAAACATGTTTAGGAAAGTTGCAAGTGAAAATCTATGTCTATGACTGAGTTTGCATTACTGCTTATTTTGACCTCTGCTGGCTGAGAAAAGCTCATTTTCAACGTTCAATGAAGAATGTGATAAAACTAGATCCAGCCACTAAAATGCATCATTCTTTTTGTTTTAGACAACATTTCATCCACTGTTAAACATGTTAAAGCAAGTGGCAAGTGAAAATCTATGTCTCTGACTGAGTTTGCATTACTGCTTATTTTGACCTCTGCTGGCTGAGAACAGCTCATTTTCAACGTTGAATTCAGAAAGTGATAAAACCAGATCCAGCCACTAAAATGCATCATTCTTTTTGTTTTAGACAACATTTCATGCACTGTTAAACATGTTAAAGCAAGTTGCAAGTGAAAATCTATGTCTATGACTGAGTTTGCATTACTGCTTATTTTGACCTCTGCTGGCTCTGAAAAGCTCATTTTCAATGTTCAATACAGAATGTGATAAAACCAGATCCAGCCACTAAAAAGCATTTTCTTTTTGTTTTAGACAACATTTCATGCACTGTTAAATATGTTTAAGAAAGTTGCAAGTGAAAATCTATGTCTCTGACTGAGTTTGCATAACTGCTTATTTTGACCTCTGCTGGCTCTGAAAAGCTCATTTTCAACGTTCAATTCAGAATGTGATAAAACCAGATCCAGCTACTAAAATGCATCATTCTTTTTGTTTTAGACAACATTTCATGCACTGTTAAACATGTTAAAGCAAGTTGCAAGTGAAAATCTATGTCTCTGACTGAGTTTGCATTACTGCTTATTTTGACCTCTGCTGGCTGAGAACAGCTCATTTTCAACGTTCAATTCAGAATGTGATAAAACCAGATCCAGCCACTAAAATGCATCATTCTTTTTGTTTTAGACAACATTTCATGCACTGTTAAACATGTTAAAGCAAGTTGCAAGTGAAAATCTATGTCTCTGACAGAGTTTGCATTACTGCTTATTTTGACCTCTGCTGGCTCTGAAAAGCTCATTTTCAACGTTCAATACAGAATGTGATAAAACCAGATCCAGGTAATAAAATGCATTATTCTTTTTGTTTTAGACAACATTTCATGCACTGTTAAACATGTTAAAGCAAGTTGCAAGTAAAAATCTATGTCTCTGACTGAGTTTGCATTACTGCTTATTTTGACCTCTGCTGGCTGAGAAAAGCTCATTTTCAACGTTCAATTCAGAATGTGATAAAACCAGATCCAGCCACTAAAATGCATCATTCTTTTTGTTTTAGACAACATTTCAACCACTGTTAAACATGTTAAGTGGCAAGTGAAAATCTATGTCTCTGACTGAGTTTACATTACTGCTCATTTTGACCTCTGCTGGCTGAGAACAGCTCATTTTCAACGTTGAATTCAGAAAGTGATAAAACCAGATTCAGCCACTAAAATGCATCATTCTTTTTGTTTTAGACAACATTTCATGCACTGTTAAACATGTTAAAGCAAGTTGCAAGTGAAAATCTATGTCTCTGACTGAGTTTGCATTATTGCTTATTTTGACCTCTGCTGGCTGAGAACAGCTCATTTTCAACGTTCAATTCAGAATGTGATAAAACCAGATCCAGCCACTAAAATGCATCATTCTTTTGTTTTAGACAACATTTCATGCACTGTTAAACATGTTTAGGAAAGTTGCAAGTGAAAATCTATGTCTATGACTGAGTTTGCATTACTGCTTATTTTGACCTCTGCTGGCTCTGAAAAGCTCATTTTCAATGTTCAATACAGAATGTGATAAAACCAGATCCAGCCACTAAAAAGCATTTTCTTTTTGTTTTAGACAACATTTCATGCACTGTTAAATATGTTTAAGAAAGTTGCAAGTGAAAATCTATGTCTCTGACTGAGTTTGCATAACTGCTTATTTTGACCTCTGCTGGCTCTGAAAAGCTCATTTTCAACGTTCAATTCAGAATGTGATAAAACCAGATCCAGCTACTAAAATGCATCATTCTTTTTGTTTTGGACAACATTTCATGCACTGTTAAACATGTTAAAGCAAGTTGCAAGTGAAAATCTATGTCTCTGACTGAGTTTGCATTACTGCTTATTTTGACCTCTGCTGGCTGAGAACAGCTCATTTTCAACGTTCAATTCAGAATATGATAAAACCAGATCCAGCCACTAAAATGCATCATTCTTTTGTTTTAGACAACATTTCATGCACTGTTAAATATGTTTAAGAAAGTTGCAAGTGAAAATCTATGTCTCTGACTGAGTTTGCATTACTGCTTATTTTGACCTCTGCTGGCTGAGTAAAGCTCATTTTCAACGTACAATGCAGAATGTGATAAAACAGATCCAGCTACTAAAATGCATTATTCTTTTTGTTTTAGACAACATTTCATGCACTGTTAAACATGTTAAAGCAAGTTGCAAGTAAAAATCTATGTCTCTGACTGAGTTTGCATTACTGCTTATTTTGACCTCTGCTGGCTGAGAAAAGCTCATTTTCAACGTTCAATTCAGAATGTGATAAAACAGATCCAGCTACTAAAATGCATTATTCTTTTTGTTTTAGACAACATTTATGCACTGTTAAACATGTTAAAGCAAGTTGCAAGTAAAAATCTATGTCTCTGACTGAGTTTGCATTACTGCTTATTTTGACCTCTGCTGGCTGAGAAAAGCTCATTTTCAACGTTCAATTCAGAATGTGATAAAACCAGATCCAGCCACTAAAATGCATCATTCTTTTTGTTTTAGACAACATTTCATGCACTGTTAAACATGTTAAAGGAAGTGGCAAGTGAAAATCTATGTCTCTGACTGAGTTTGCATTACTGGTTATTTTGACCTCTGCTGGCTGAGAAAAGCTCATTTTCAACGTTCAATTCAGAATGTGATAAAACCAGATCCAGCCAATAAAAATGCATCATTCTTTTTGTTTTAGACAACATTTCATCCACTGTTAAACATGTTAAAGCAAGTGGCAAGTGAAAATCTATGTCTCTGACTGAGTTTGCATTACTGCTTATTTTGACCTCTGCTGGCTGAGAACAGCTCATTTTCAACGTTCAATTCAGAAAGTGATAAAACCAGATCCAGCCACTAAAATGCATCATTCTTTTTGTTTTAGACAACATTTCATGCACTGTTAAACATGTTTAGGAAAGTTGCAAGTGAAAATCTATGTCTATGACTGAGTTTGCATTACTGCTTATTTTGACCTCTGCTGGCTCTGAAAAGCTCATTTTCAACGTTCAATACAGAATGTGATAAAACCAGATCCAGGTACTAAAATGCATTTTCTTTTTGTTTTAGACAACATTTCATGCACTGTTAAATATGTTTAGGAAAGTTGCAAGTGAAAATCTATGTCTCTGACTGAGTTTGCATTACTGCTTATTTTGACCTCTGCTGGCTGAGAAAAGCTCATTTTCAACGTTCAATGACGAATGTGATAAAACCAGATCCAGCCACTAAAAAGCATTTTCTTTTTGTTTTAGACAACATTTCATGCACTGTTAAACATGTTAAAGCAAGTTGCAAGTGAAAATCTATGTCTATGACTGAGTTTGCATAACTGCTTATTTTGACCTCTGCTGGCTCTAAAAAGCTCATTTTCAACATTTAACTCAGAATGTGATAAAACCAGATCCAGCCACTAAAAAGCATTTTCTTTTTGTTTTAGACAACATTTCATGCACTGTTAAACATGTTAAAGCAAGTTGCAAGTGAAAATCTATGTCTATGACTGAGTTTGCATTACTGCTTATTTTGACCTCTGCTGGCTGAGAAAAGCTCATTTTCAACGTTCAATGAAGAATGTGATAAAACCAGATCCAGCCACTAAAAAGCATTTTCTTTTTGTTTTAGACAACATTTCATGCACTGTTAAACATGTTAAAGCAAGTTGCAAGTGAAAATCTGTCTATGACTGAGTTTGCATTACTGCTTATTTTGACCTCTGCTGGCTGAGTACAGCTCATTGTCAACGTCCAATACAGAATGTGATAAAACCAGATCCAGCTACTAAAATGCATCATTCTTTTTGTTGTAGACAACATTTCATGCACTGTTAAACATGTTAAAGCAAGTTGCAAGTGAAAATCTATGTCTCTGACTGAGTTTGCATTACTGCTTATTTTGACCTCTGCTAGCTGAGAACAGCTCATTTTCAACGTTGAATTCAGAAAGTGATAAAACCAGATCCAGCCACTAAAATGCATCATTCTTTTTGTTTTAGACAACATTTCATGCACTGTTAAACATGTTAAAGCAAGTTGCAAGTGAAAATCTATGTCTCTGACTGAGTTTGCATTACTGCTTATTTTGACCTCTGCTGGCTGAGAACAGCTCATTTTCAACGTTCAATTCAGAATGTGATAAAACCAGATCCAGCCACTAAAATGCATCATTCTTTTTGTTTTAGACAACATTTCATGCACTGTTAAACATGTTTAAGCAAGTTGCAAGTGAAAATCTATGTCTCTGACTGAGTTTGCATTACTGCTTATTTTGACCTCTGCTGGCTGAGTAAAGCTCATTTTCAACGTACAATGCAGAATGTGATAAAACCAGATCCAGCTACTAAAATGCATTATTCTTTTTGTTTTAGACAACATTTCATGCACTGTTAAACATGTTAAAGCAAGTTACAAGTAAAAATCTATGTCTCTGACTGAGTTTGCATTACTGCTTATTTTGACCTCTGCTGGCTGAGAAAAGCTCATTTTCAACGTTCAATTCAGAATGTGATAAAACCAGATCCAGCCAATAAAAATGCATCATTCTTTTTGTTTTAGACAACATTTCATGCACTGTTGAACATGTTAAAGCAAGTGGCAAGTGAAAATCTATGTCTCTGACTGAGTTTGCATTACTGCTTATTTTGACCTCTGCTGGCTGAGAAAAGCTCATTTTCAACGTTCAATGAAGAATGTGATAAAACTAGATCCAGCCACTAAAATGCATCATTCTTTTTGTTTTAGACAACATTTCATCCACTGTTAAACATGTTAAAGCAAGTGGCAAGTGAAAATCTATGTCTCTGACTGAGTTTGCATTACTGCTTATTTTGACCTCTGCTGGCTGAGAACAGCTCATTTTCAACGTTGAATTCAGAAAGTGATAAAACCAGATCCAGCCACTAAAATGCATCATTCTTTTTGTTTTAGACAACATTTCATGCACTGTTAAACATGTTAAAGCAAGTTGCAAGTGAAAATCTATGTCTATGACTGAGTTTGCATTACTGCTTATTTTGACCTCTGCTGGCTCTGAAAAGCTCATTTTCAATGTTCAATACAGAATGTGATAAAACCAGATCCAGCCACTAAAAAGCATTTTCTTTTTGTTTTAGACAACATTTCATGCACTGTTAAATATGTTTAAGAAAGTTGCAAGTGAAAATCTATGTCTCTGACTGAGTTTGCATAACTGCTTATTTTGACCTCTGCTGGCTCTGAAAAGCTCATTTTCAACGTTCAATTCAGAATGTGATAAAACCAGATCCAGCTACTAAAATGCATCATTCTTTTTGTTTTAGACAACATTTCATGCACTGTTAAACATGTTAAAGCAAGTTGCAAGTGAAAATCTATGTCTCTGACTGAGTTTGCATTACTGCTTATTTTGACCTCTGCTGGCTGAGAACAGCTCATTTTCAACGTTCAATTCAGAATGTGATAAAACCAGATCCAGCCACTAAAATGCATCATTCTTTTTGTTTTAGACAACATTTCATGCACTGTTAAACATGTTAAAGCAAGTTGCAAGTGAAAATCTATGTCTATGACTGAGTTTGCATTACTGCTTATTTTGACCTCTGCTGGCTCTGAAAAGCTCATTTTCAACGTTCAATACAGAATGTGATAAAACCAGATCCAGGTACTAAAATGCATCATTCTTTTTGTTTTAGACAACATTTCATGCACTGTTAAACATGTTAAAGCAAGTTGCAAGTGAAAATCTATGTCTATGACTAAGTTTGCATTACTGCTTATTTTGACCTCTGCTGGCTCTGAAAAGCTCATTTTCAACGTTTAATTCAGAATGTGATAAAACCAGATCCAGCCACTAAAATGCATCATTCTTTTTGTTTTAGACAACATTTCATGCACTGTTAAATATGTTTAGGAAAGTTGCAAGTGAAAATCTATGTCTCTGACTGAATTTGCATTACTGCTTATTTTGACCTCTGCTGGCTGAGCAAAGCTCATTTTCAACGTCCAATACAGAATGTGATAAAACCAGATCCAGCTACTAAAATGCATCATTCTCTTTGTTTTAGACAACATTTCATGCACTGTTAAACATGTTAAAGCAAGTTGCAAGTGAAAATCTATGTCTCTGACTGAGTTTGCATTACTGCCTATTTTGACCTCTGCTGGCTGTAAAAAGCTCATTTTCAACGTTCAATTCAGAATGTGATAAAACCAGATCCAGCTACTAAAAAGCATTTTCTTTTTGTTTTAGACAACATTTCATGCACTGTTAAATATGTTTAAGAAAGTTGCAAGTGAAAATCTATGTCTCTGACTGAGTTTGCATTACTGCTTATTTTGACCTCTGCTGGCTGAGAACAGCTCATTTTCAACGTTGAATTCAGAAAGTGATAAAACCAGATCCAGCCACTAAAATGCATCATTCTTTTTGTTTTAGACAACATTTCATGCACTGTTAAACATGTTAAAGCAAGTTGCAAGTGAAAATCTATGTCTCTGACTGAGTTTGCATTACTGCTTATTTTGACCTCTGCTGGCTGAGAACAGCTCATTTTCAACGTTCAATTCAGAATATGATAAAACCAGATCCAGCCACTAAAATGCATCATTCTTTTGTTTTAGACAACATTTCATGCACTGTTAAATATGTTTAAGAAAGTTGCAAGTGAAAATCTATGTCTCTGACTGAGTTTGCATTACTGCTTATTTTGACCTCTGCTGGCTGAGTAAAGCTCATTTTCAACGTACAATGCAGAATGTGATAAAACAGATCCAGCTACTAAAATGCATTATTCTTTTTGTTTTAGACAACATTTCATGCACTGTTAAACATGTTAAAGCAAGTTGCAAGTAAAAATCTATGTCTCTGACTGAGTTTGCATTACTGCTTATTTTGACCTCTGCTGGCTGAGAAAAGCTCATTTTCAACGTTCAATTCAGAATGTGATAAAACAGATCCAGCTACTAAAATGCATTATTCTTTTTGTTTTAGACAACATTTATGCACTGTTAAACATGTTAAAGCAAGTTGCAAGTAAAAATCTATGTCTCTGACTGAGTTTGCATTACTGCTTATTTTGACCTCTGCTGGCTGAGAAAAGCTCATTTTCAACGTTCAATTCAGAATGTGATAAAACCAGATCCAGCCACTAAAATGCATCATTCTTTTTGTTTTAGACAACATTTCATGCACTGTTAAACATGTTAAAGGAAGTGGCAAGTGAAAATCTATGTCTCTGACTGAGTTTGCATTACTGGTTATTTTGACCTCTGCTGGCTGAGAAAAGCTCATTTTCAACGTTCAATTCAGAATGTGATAAAACCAGATCCAGCCAATAAAAATGCATCATTCTTTTTGTTTTAGACAACATTTCATCCACTGTTAAACATGTTAAAGCAAGTGGCAAGTGAAAATCTATGTCTCTGACTGAGTTTGCATTACTGCTTATTTTGACCTCTGCTGGCTGAGAACAGCTCATTTTCAACGTTCAATTCAGAAAGTGATAAAACCAGATCCAGCCACTAAAATGCATCATTCTTTTTGTTTTAGACAACATTTCATGCACTGTTAAACATGTTTAGGAAAGTTGCAAGTGAAAATCTATGTCTATGACTGAGTTTGCATTACTGCTTATTTTGACCTCTGCTGGCTGAGAAAAGCTCATTTTCAACGTTCAATGAAGAATGTGATAAAACTAGATCCAGCCACTAAAATGCATCATTCTTTTTGTTTTAGACAACATTTCATCCACTGTTAAACATGTTAAAGCAAGTGGCAAGTGAAAATCTATGTCTCTGACTGAGTTTGCATTACTGCTTATTTTGACCTCTGCTGGCTGAGAACAGCTCATTTTCAACGTTGAATTCAGAAAGTGATAAAACCAGATCCAGCCACTAAAATGCATCATTCTTTTTGTTTTAGACAACATTTCATGCACTGTTAAACATGTTAAAGCAAGTTGCAAGTGAAAATCTATGTCTATGACTGAGTTTGCATTACTGCTTATTTTGACCTCTGCTGGCTCTGAAAAGCTCATTTTCAATGTTCAATACAGAATGTGATAAAACCAGATCCAGCCACTAAAAAGCATTTTCTTTTTGTTTTAGACAACATTTCATGCACTGTTAAATATGTTTAAGAAAGTTGCAAGTGAAAATCTATGTCTCTGACTGAGTTTGCATAACTGCTTATTTTGACCTCTGCTGGCTCTGAAAAGCTCATTTTCAACGTTCAATTCAGAATGTGATAAAACCAGATCCAGCTACTAAAATGCATCATTCTTTTTGTTTTAGACAACATTTCATGCACTGTTAAACATGTTAAAGCAAGTTGCAAGTGAAAATCTATGTCTCTGACTGAGTTTGCATTACTGCTTATTTTGACCTCTGCTGGCTGAGAACAGCTCATTTTCAACGTTCAATTCAGAATGTGATAAAACCAGATCCAGCCACTAAAATGCATCATTCTTTTTGTTTTAGACAACATTTCATGCACTGTTAAACATGTTAAAGCAAGTTGCAAGTGAAAATCTATGTCTATGACTGAGTTTGCATTACTGCTTATTTTGACCTCTGCTGGCTCTGAAAAGCTCATTTTCAACGTTCAATACAGAATGTGATAAAACCAGATCCAGGTACTAAAATGCATCATTCTTTTTGTTTTAGACAACATTTCATGCACTGTTAAACATGTTAAAGCAAGTTGCAAGTGAAAATCTATGTCTATGACTAAGTTTGCATTACTGCTTATTTTGACCTCTGCTGGCTCTGAAAAGCTCATTTTCAACGTTTAATTCAGAATGTGATAAAACCAGATCCAGCCACTAAAATGCATCATTCTTTTTGTTTTAGACAACATTTCATGCACTGTTAAATATGTTTAGGAAAGTTGCAAGTGAAAATCTATGTCTCTGACTGAATTTGCATTACTGCTTATTTTGACCTCTGCTGGCTGAGCAAAGCTCATTTTCAACGTCCAATACAGAATGTGATAAAACCAGATCCAGCTACTAAAATGCATCATTCTCTTTGTTTTAGACAACATTTCATGCACTGTTAAACATGTTAAAGCAAGTTGCAAGTGAAAATCTATGTCTCTGACTGAGTTTGCATTACTGCCTATTTTGACCTCTGCTGGCTGTAAAAAGCTCATTTTCAACGTTCAATTCAGAATGTGATAAAACCAGATCCAGCTACTAAAAAGCATTTTCTTTTTGTTTTAGACAACATTTCATGCACTGTTAAATATGTTTAAGAAAGTTGCAAGTGAAAATCTATGTCTCTGACTGAGTTTGCATTACTGCTTATTTTGACCTCTGCTGGCTGAGAACAGCTCATTTTCAACGTTGAATTCAGAAAGTGATAAAACCAGATCCAGCCACTAAAATGCATCATTCTTTTTGTTTTAGACAACATTTCATGCACTGTTAAACATGTTAAAGCAAGTTGCAAGTGAAAATCTATGTCTCTGACTGAGTTTGCATTACTGCTTATTTTGACCTCTGCTGGCTGAGAACAGCTCATTTTCAACGTTCAATTCAGAATATGATAAAACCAGATCCAGCCACTAAAATGCATCATTCTTTTGTTTTAGACAACATTTCATGCACTGTTAAATATGTTTAAGAAAGTTGCAAGTGAAAATCTATGTCTATGACTGAGTTTGCATTACTGCTTATTTTGACCTCTGCTGGCTGAGTAAAGCTCATTTTCAACGTACAATGCAGAATGTGATAAAACAGATCCAGCTACTAAAATGCATTATTCTTTTTGTTTTAGACAACATTTCATGCACTGTTAAACATGTTAAAGCAAGTTGCAAGTAAAAATCTATGTCTCTGACTGAGTTTGCATTACTGCTTATTTTGACCTCTGCTGGCTGAGAAAAGCTCATTTTCAACGTTCAATTCAGAATGTGATAAAACAGATCCAGCTACTAAAATGCATTATTCTTTTTGTTTTAGACAACATTTATGCACTGTTAAACATGTTAAAGCAAGTTGCAAGTAAAAATCTATGTCTCTGACTGAGTTTGCATTACTGCTTATTTTGACCTCTGCTGGCTGAGAAAAGCTCATTTTCAACGTTCAATTCAGAATGTGATAAAACCAGATCCAGCCACTAAAATGCATCATTCTTTTTGTTTTAGACAACATTTCATGCACTGTTAAACATGTTAAAGGAAGTGGCAAGTGAAAATCTATGTCTCTGACTGAGTTTGCATTACTGGTTATTTTGACCTCTGCTGGCTGAGAAAAGCTCATTTTCAACGTTCAATTCAGAATGTGATAAAACCAGATCCAGCCAATAAAAATGCATCATTCTTTTTGTTTTAGACAACATTTCATCCACTGTTAAACATGTTAAAGCAAGTGGCAAGTGAAAATCTATGTCTCTGACTGAGTTTGCATTACTGCTTATTTTGACCTCTGCTGGCTGAGAACAGCTCATTTTCAACGTTCAATTCAGAAAGTGATAAAACCAGATCCAGCCACTAAAATGCATCATTCTTTTTGTTTTAGACAACATTTCATGCACTGTTAAACATGTTTAGGAAAGTTGCAAGTGAAAATCTATGTCTATGACTGAGTTTGCATTACTGCTTATTTTGACCTCTGCTGGCTCTGAAAAGCTCATTTTCAACGTTCAATACAGAATGTGATAAAACCAGATCCAGGTACTAAAATGCATTTTCTTTTTGTTTTAGACAACATTTCATGCACTGTTAAATATGTTTAGGAAAGTTGCAAGTGAAAATCTATGTCTCTGACTGAGTTTGCATTACTGCTTATTTTGACCTCTGCTGGCTGAGAAAAGCTCATTTTCAACGTTCAATGACGAATGTGATAAAACCAGATCCAGCCACTAAAAAGCATTTTCTTTTTGTTTTAGACAACATTTCATGCACTGTTAAACATGTTAAAGCAAGTTGCAAGTGAAAATCTATGTCTATGACTGAGTTTGCATAACTGCTTATTTTGACCTCTGCTGGCTCTAAAAAGCTCATTTTCAACATTTAACTCAGAATGTGATAAAACCAGATCCAGCCACTAAAAAGCATTTTCTTTTTGTTTTAGACAACATTTCATGCACTGTTAAACATGTTAAAGCAAGTTGCAAGTGAAAATCTATGTCTATGACTGAGTTTGCATTACTGCTTATTTTGACCTCTGCTGGCTGAGAAAAGCTCATTTTCAACGTTCAATGAAGAATGTGATAAAACCAGATCCAGCCACTAAAAAGCATTTTCTTTTTGTTTTAGACAACATTTCATGCACTGTTAAACATGTTAAAGCAAGTTGCAAGTGAAAATCTGTCTATGACTGAGTTTGCATTACTGCTTATTTTGACCTCTGCTGGCTGAGTACAGCTCTTTGTCAACGTCCAATACAGAATGTGATAAAACCAGATCCAGCTACTAAAATGCATCATTCTTTTTGTTGTAGACAACATTTCATGCACTGTTAAACATGTTAAAGCAAGTTGCAAGTGAAAATCTATGTCTCTGACTGAGTTTGCATTACTGCTTATTTTGACCTCTGCTGGCTGAGAAAAGCTCATTTTCAACGTTCAATTCAGAATGTGATAAATCCAGATCCAGCCACTAAAATGCATCATTCTTTTTGTTTTATACAACAATTCATCCACTGTTAAACATGTTAAAGCAAGTGGCAAGTGAAAATCTATGTCTCTGACTGAGTTTGCATTACTGCTTATTTTGACCTCTGCTAGCTGAGAACAGCTCATTTTCAACGTTGAATTCAGAAAGTGATAAAACCAGATCCAGCCACTAAAATGCATCATTCTTTTTGTTTTAGACAACATTTCATGCACTGTTAAACATGTTAAAGCAAGTTGCAAGTGAAAATCTATGTCTCTGACTGAGTTTGCATTACTGCTTATTTTGACCTCTGCTGGCTGAGAACAGCTCATTTTCAACGTTCAATTCAGAATGTGATAAAACCAGATCCAGCCACTAAAATGCATCATTCTTTTTGTTTTAGACAACATTTCATGCACTGTTAAACATGTTTAAGCAAGTTGCAAGTGAAAATCTATGTCTCTGACTGAGTTTGCATTACTGCTTATTTTGACCTCTGCTGGCTGAGTAAAGCTCATTTTCAACGTACAATGCAGAATGTGATAAAACCAGATCCAGCTACTAAAATGCATTATTCTTTTTGTTTTAGACAACATTTCATGCACTGTTAAACATGTTAAAGCAAGTTACAAGTAAAAATCTATGTCTCTGACTGAGTTTGCATTACTGCTTATTTTGACCTCTGCTGGCTGAGAAAAGCTCATTTTCAACGTTCAATTCAGAATGTGATAAAACCAGATCCAGCCAATAAAAATGCATCATTCTTTTTGTTTTAGACAACATTTCATGCACTGTTGAACATGTTAAAGCAAGTGGCAAGTGAAAATCTATGTCTCTGACTGAGTTTGCATTACTGCTTATTTTGACCTCTGCTGGCTGAGAACAGCTCATTTTCAACGTTGAATTCAGAAAGTGATAAAACCAGATCCAGCCACTAAAATGCATCATTCTTTTTGTTTTAGACAACATTTCATGCACTGTTAAACATGTTAAAGCAAGTTGCAAGTGAAAATCTATGTCTATGACTGAGTTTGCATAACTGCTTATTTTGACCTCTGCTGGCTCTGAAAAGCTCATTTTCAACGTTCAATTCAGAATGTGATAAAACCAGATCCAGCTACTAAAATGCATCATTCTTTTTGTTTTAGACAACATTTCATGCACTGTTAAACATGTTAAAGCAAGTTGCAAGTGAAAATCTATGTCTCTGACTGAGTTTGCATTACTGCTTATTTTGACCTCTGCTGGCTGAGAACAGCTCATTTTCAACGTTCAATTCAGAATGTGATAAAACCAGATCCAGCCACTAAAATGCATCATTCTTTTTGTTTTAGACAACATTTCATGCACTGTTAAACATGTTAAAGCAAGTTGCAAGTGAAAATCTATGTCTATGACTGAGTTTGCATTACTGCTTATTTTGACCTCTGCTGGCTCTGAAAAGCTCATTTTCAACGTTCAATACAGAATGTGATAAAACCAGATCCAGGTACTAAAATGCATCATTCTTTTTGTTTTAGACAACATTTCATGCACTGTTAAACATGTTAAAGCAAGTTGCAAGTGAAAATCTATGTCTATGACTAAGTTTGCATTACTGCTTATTTTGACCTCTGCTGGCTCTGAAAAGCTCATTTTCAACGTTTAATTCAGAATGTGATAAAACCAGATCCAGCTACTAAAATGCATCATTCTCTTTGTTTTAGACAACATTTCATGCACTGTTAAACATGTTAAAGCAAGTTGCAAGTGAAAATCTATGTCTCTGACTGAGTTTGCATTACTGCCTATTTTGACCTCTGCTGGCTGTAAAAAGCTCATTTTCAACGTTCAATTCAGAATGTGATAAAACCAGATCCAGCTACTAAAAAGCATTTTCTTTTTGTTTTAGACAACATTTCATGCACTGTTAAATATGTTTAAGAAAGTTGCAAGTGAAAATCTATGTCTCTGACTGAGTTTGCATTACTGCTTATTTTGACCTCTGCTGGCTGAGAACAGCTCATTTTCAACGTTGAATTCAGAAAGTGATAAAACCAGATCCAGCCACTAAAATGCATCATTCTTTTTGTTTTAGACAACATTTCATGCACTGTTAAACATGTTAAAGCAAGTTGCAAGTGAAAATCTATGTCTCTGACTGAGTTTGCATTACTGCTTATTTTGACCTCTGCTGGCTGAGAACAGCTCATTTTCAACGTTCAATTCAGAATGTGATAAAACCAGATCCAGCCACTAAAATGCATCATTCTTTTTGTTTTAGACAACATTTCATGCACTGTTAAACATGTTTAGGAAAGTTGCAAGTGAAAATCTATGTCTATGACTGAGTTTGCATTACTGCTTATTTTGACTTCTGCTGGCTCTGAAAAGCTAATTTTCAAGGTTCAATGCAGAATGTGATAAAACCAGATCCAGGTACTAAAATGCATTTTCTTTTTGTTTTAGACAACATTTCATGCACTGTTAAATATGTTTAGGAAAGTTGCAAGTGTAAATCTATGTCTTTGACTGAGTTTGCATTACTGCTTATTTTGACCTCTGCTGGCTGAGAAAAGCTCATTTTCAACGTTCAATGAAGAATGTGATAAAACCAGATCCAGCCACTAAAAAGCATTTTCTTTTTGTTTTGGACAACATTTCATGCACTGTTAAACATGTTAAAGCAAGTTGCAAGTGAAAATCTATGTCTATGACTGAGTTTGCATTACTGCTTATTTTGACCTCTGCTGGCTCTAAAAAGCTCATTTTCAACGTTCAACTCAGAATGTGATAAAACCAGATCCAGCCACTAAAAAGCATTTTCTTTTTGTTTTAGACAACATTTCATGCACTGTTAAACATGTTAAAGCAAGTTGCAAGTGAAAATCTATGTCTCTGACTGAGTTTGCATTACTGCTTATTTTGACCTCTGCTGGCTCTGAAAAGCTCATTTTCAACGTACAATGCAGAATGTGATAAAACAGATCCAGCTACTAAAATGCATTATTCTTTTTGTTTTAGACAACATTTCATGCACTGTTAAACATGTTAAAGCAAGTTGCAAGTAAAAATCTATGTCTCTGACTGAGTTTGCATTACTGCTTATTTTGACCTCTGCTGGCTGAGAAAAGCTCATTTTCAACGTTCAATTCAGAATGTGATAAAACAGATCCAGCTACTAAAATGCATTATTCTTTTTGTTTTAGACAACATTTATGCACTGTTAAACATGTTAAAGCAAGTTGCAAGTAAAAATCTATGTCTCTGACTGAGTTTGCATTACTGCTTATTTTGACCTCTGCTGGCTGAGAAAAGCTCATTTTCAACGTTCAATTCAGAATGTGATAAAACCAGATCCAGCCACTAAAATGCATCATTCTTTTTGTTTTAGACAACATTTCATGCACTGTTAAACATGTTAAAGCAAGTGGCAAGTGAAAATCTATGTCTCTGACTGAGTTTGCATTACTGCTTATTTTGACCTCTGCTGGCTGAGAAAAGCTGATTTTCAACGTTCAATTCAGAATGTGATAAAACCAGATCCAGCCAATAAAAATGCATCATTCTTTTTGTTTTAGACAACATTTCATCCACTGTTAAACATGTTAAAGCAAGTGGCAAGTGAAAATCTATGTCTCTGACTGAGTTTGCATTACTGCTTATTTTGACCTCTGCTGGCTGAGAACAGCTCATTTTCAACGTTCAATTCAGAAAGTGATAAAACCAGATCCAGCCACTAAAATGCATTTTCTTTTTGTTTTAGACAACATTTCATGCACTGTTAAACATGTTTAGGAAAGTTGCAAGTGAAAATCTATGTCTATGACTGAGTTTGCATTACTGCTTATTTTGACCTCTGCTGGCTCTGAAAAGCTCATTTTCAACGTTCAATACAGAATGTGATAAAACCAGATCCAGGTACTAAAATGCATTTTCTTTTTGTTTTAGACAACATTTCATGCACTGTTAAATATGTTTAAGAAAGTTGCAAGTGAAAATCTATGTCTCTGACTGAGTTTGCATAACTGCTTATTTTGACCTCTGCTGGCTCTGAAAAGCTCATTTTTAACGTTCAATTCAGAATGTGATAAAACCAGATCCAGCTACTAAAATGCATCATTCTTTTTGTTTTAGACAACATTTCATGCACTGTTAAACATGTTAAAGCAAGTTGCAAGTGAAAATCTATGTCTCTGACTGAGTTTGCATTACTGCTTATTTTGACCTCTGCTGGCTGAGAACAGCTCATTTTCAACGTTCAATTCAGAATGTGATAAAACCAGATCCAGCCACTAAAATGCATCATTCTTTTTGTTTTAGACAACATTTCATGCACTGTTAAACATGTTAAAGCAAGTTGCAAGTGAAAATCTATGTCTATGACTGAGTTTGCATTACTGCTTATTTTGACCTCTGCTGGCTCTGAAAAGCTCATTTTCAACGTTCAATACAGAATGTGATAAAACCAGATCCAGGTACTAAAATGCATCATTCTTTTTGTTTTAGACAACATTTCATGCACTGTTAAACATGTTAAAGCAAGTTGCAAGTGAAAATCTATGTCTATGACTAAGTTTGCATTACTGCTTATTTTGACCTCTGCTGGCTCTGAAAAGCTCATTTTCAACGTTTAATTCAGAATGTGATAAAACCAGATCCAGCCACTAAAATGCATCATTCTTTTTGTTTTAGACAACATTTCATGCACTGTTAAATATGTTTAGGAAAGTTGCAAGTGAAAATCTATGTCTCTGACTGAGTTTGCTTTAATGCTTATTTTGACCTCTGCTGGCTGAGTAAAGCTCATTTTCAACGTCCAATACAGAATGTGATAAAACCAGATCCAGCTACTAAACTGCATCATTCTTTTTGTTTTAGACAACATTTCATGCACTGTTAAATATGTTTAGGAAAGTTGCAAGTGAAAATCTATGTCTCTGACTGAATTTGCATTACTGCTTATTTTGACCTCTGCTGGCTGAGCAAAGCTCATTTTCAACGTCCAATACAGAATGTGATAAAACCAGATCCAGCTACTAAAATGCATCATTCTCTTTGTTTTAGACAACATTTCATGCACTGTTAAACATGTTAAAGCAAGTTGCAAGTGAAAATCTATGTCTCTGACTGAGTTTGCATTACTGCCTATTTTGACCTCTGCTGGCTCTGAAAAGCTCATTTTCAACGTTTAATTCAGAATGTGATAAAACCAGATCCAGCCACTAAAAAGCATTTTCTTTTTGTTTTAGACAACATTTCATGCACTTTTAAATATGTTTAGGAAAGTTGCAAGTGAAAATCTATGTCTCTGACTGAGTTTGCATTACTGCTTATTTTGACCTCTGCTGGCTCTGAAAAGTTCATTTTCAATGTCCAATACCGAATGTGATAAAACCAGGTCCAGCTACTAAAATGCATCATTCTTTTTGTTTTAAACAACATTTCATGCACTGTTAAACATGTTAAAGCAAGTTGCAAGTGAAAATCTATGTCTCTGACTGAGTTTGCATTACTGCTTATTTTGACCTCTGCTGGCTGAGAAAAGCTCATTTTCAACGTTCAATGAAGATTGTGATAAAACCAGATCCAGCCACTAAAATGCATCATTCTTTTTGTTTTAGACAACAATTCATGCACTGTTAAACATGTTCAAGCAAGTTGCAAGTGAAAATCTATGTCTCTGACTGAGTTTGCATTACTGCTTATTTTGACCTCTGCTGGCTGAGAACAGCTCATTTTCAACGTTCAATTCAGAATGTGATAAAACCAGATCCAGCCACTAAAATACATCATTCTTTTTGTTTTAGACAACATTTCATGCACTGTTAAACAAGTTAAAGCAAGTTGCAAGTGAAAATCTATGTCTCTGACTGAGTTTGCATTACTGCTTATTTTGACCTCTGCTGGCTGAGAAAAGCTCATTTTCAACGTTCAATTCAGAATGTGATAAAACCAGATCCAGCCACTAAAATGCATTTTCTTTTTGTTTTAGACAACATTTCATGCACTGTTAAATATGTTTAGGAAAGTTGCAAGTGAAAATCTATGTCTCTGACTGAGTTTGCATTACTGCTTATTTTGACCTCTGCTGGCTGAGTAAAGCTCATTTTCAACGTCCAATACAGAATGTGATAAAACCAGATCCAGCCACTAAAATGCATCATTCTTTTTGTTTTAGACAACAATTCATGCACTGTTAAACATGTTAAAGCAAGTTGCAAGTGAAAATCTATGTCTCTGACTGAGTTTGCATTACTGCTTATTTTGACCTCTGCTGGCTGAGAACAGCTCATTTTCAACGTTCAATTCAGAATGTGATAAAACCAGATCCAGCCACTAAAATACATCATTCTTTTTGTTTTAGACAACATTTCATGCACTGTTAAACATGTTAAAGCAAGTTGCAAGTGAAAATCTATGTCTCTGACTGAGTTTGCATTACTGCTTATTTTGAACTCTGCTGGCTCTGAAAAGCTCATTTTCAACGTTCAATTCAGAATGTGATAAAACCAGATCCAGCCACTAAAAAGCATTTTCTTTTTGTTTTAGACAACATTTCATGCACTGTTAAATATGTATAGGAAAGTTGCAAGTGAAAATCTATATCTCTGACTGAGTTTGCATTACTGCTTATTTTGACCTCTGCTGGCTGAGTAAAGCTCATTTTCAACGTCCAATACAGAATGTGATAAAACCAGATCCAGCTACTAAAATGCATCATTCTTTTTTTTTAGACAACATTTCATGCTCTGTTAAACATGTTAAAGCAAGTTGCAAGTGAAAATCTATGTCTCTGACTGAGTTTGCATTACTGCTTATTTTGACCTCTGCTGGCTGAGAACAGCTCATTTTCAACGTTCAATTCAGAATGTGATAAAACCAGATCCAGCCACTAAAATGCATCATTCTTTTTGTTTTAGACAACATTTTATGCACTGTTAAACATGTTAAAGCAAGTTGCAAGTGAAAATCTATGTCTCTGACTGAGTTTGCATTACTGCTTATTTAAACCTCTGCTGGCTGAGAACAGCTCATTTTCAACATTCAATTCAGAATGTGATAAAACCAGATCCAGCCACTAAAAAGCATCATTCTTTTTGTTTTAGACAACATTTCATGCACTGTTAAACATGTTAAAGCAAGTTGCAAGTGAAAATCTATGTCTCTGACTGAGTTTGCATTACTGCTTATTTTGACCTCTGCTGGCTGAGTAAAGCTCATTTTCAACGTCCAATACAGAATGTGATAAAACCAGATCCAGCTACTAAAATGTATCATTCTTTTTGTTTTAGACAACATTTCATGCACTGTTAAATATGTTTAGGAAAGTTGCAAGTGAAAATCTATGTCTCTGACTGAGTTTGCATTACTGCTTATTTTGACCTCTGCTGGCTCTGAAAAGCTCATTTTCAACATCCAATACCGAATGTGATAAAACCAGATCCAGCTACTAAAATGCATCATTCTTTTTGTTTTAGACAACATTTCATGCACTGTTAAACATGTTAAAGCAAGTTGCAAGTGAAAATCTATGTCTATGACTGAGTTTGCATTACTGCTTATTTTGACCTCTGCTGGCTCTGAAAAGCTCATTTTCAACGTTCAATACAGAATGTGATAAAACCAGATCCAGCTACTAAAATGCATCATTCTCTTTGTTTTAGACAACATTTCATGCACTGTTAAACATGTTAAAGCAAGTTGCAAGTGAAAATCTATGTCTCTGACTGAGTTTGCATTACTGCCTATTTTGACCTCTGCTGGCTGTAAAAAGCTCATTTTCAACGTTCAATTCAGAATGTGATAAAACCAGATCCAGCTACTAAAAAGCATTTTCTTTTTGTTTTAGACAACATTTCATGCACTGTTAAATATGTTTAAGAAAGTTGCAAGTGAAAATCTATGTCTCTGACTGAGTTTGCATTACTGCTTATTTTGACCTCTGCTGGCTGAGAACAGCTCATTTTCAACGTTGAATTCAGAAAGTGATAAAACCAGATCCAGCCACTAAAATGCATCATTCTTTTTGTTTTAGACAACATTTCATGCACTGTTAAACATGTTAAAGCAAGTTGCAAGTGAAAATCTATGTCTCTGACTGAGTTTGCATTACTGCTTATTTTGACCTCTGCTGGCTGAGAACAGCTCATTTTCAACGTTCAATTCAGAATGTGATAAAACCAGATCCAGCCACTAAAATGCATCATTCTTTTTGTTTTAGACAACATTTCATGCACTGTTAAACATGTTTAGGAAAGTTGCAAGTGAAAATCTATGTCTATGACTGAGTTTGCATTACTGCTTATTTTGACTTCTGCTGGCTCTGAAAAGCTAATTTTCAAGGTTCAATGCAGAATGTGATAAAACCAGATCCAGGTACTAAAATGCATTTTCTTTTTGTTTTAGACAACATTTCATGCACTGTTAAATATGTTTAGGAAAGTTGCAAGTGTAAATCTATGTCTTTGACTGAGTTTGCATTACTGCTTATTTTGACCTCTGCTGGCTGAGAAAAGCTCATTTTCAACGTTCAATGAAGAATGTGATAAAACCAGATCCAGCCACTAAAAAGCATTTTCTTTTTGTTTTGGACAACATTTCATGCACTGTTAAACATGTTAAAGCAAGTTGCAAGTGAAAATCTATGTCTATGACTGAGTTTGCATTACTGCTTATTTTGACCTCTGCTGGCTCTAAAAAGCTCATTTTCAACGTTCAACTCAGAATGTGATAAAACCAGATCCAGCCACTAAAAAGCATTTTCTTTTTGTTTTAGACAACATTTCATGCACTGTTAAACATGTTAAAGCAAGTTGCAAGTGAAAATCTATGTCTCTGACTGAGTTTGCATTACTGCTTATTTTGACCTCTGCTGGCTCTGAAAAGCTCATTTTCAACGTACAATGCAGAATGTGATAAAACAGATCCAGCTACTAAAATGCATTATTCTTTTTGTTTTAGACAACATTTCATGCACTGTTAAACATGTTAAAGCAAGTTGCAAGTAAAAATCTATGTCTCTGACTGAGTTTGCATTACTGCTTATTTTGACCTCTGCTGGCTGAGAAAAGCTCATTTTCAACGTTCAATTCAGAATGTGATAAAACAGATCCAGCTACTAAAATGCATTATTCTTTTTGTTTTAGACAACATTTATGCACTGTTAAACATGTTAAAGCAAGTTGCAAGTAAAAATCTATGTCTCTGACTGAGTTTGCATTACTGCTTATTTTGACCTCTGCTGGCTGAGAAAAGCTCATTTTCAACGTTCAATTCAGAATGTGATAAAACCAGATCCAGCCACTAAAATGCATCATTCTTTTTGTTTTAGACAACATTTCATGCACTGTTAAACATGTTAAAGCAAGTGGCAAGTGAAAATCTATGTCTCTGACTGAGTTTGCATTACTGCTTATTTTGACCTCTGCTGGCTGAGAAAAGCTGATTTTCAACGTTCAATTCAGAATGTGATAAAACCAGATCCAGCCAATAAAAATGCATCATTCTTTTTGTTTTAGACAACATTTCATCCACTGTTAAACATGTTAAAGCAAGTGGCAAGTGAAAATCTATGTCTCTGACTGAGTTTGCATTACTGCTTATTTTGACCTCTGCTGGCTGAGAACAGCTCATTTTCAACGTTCAATTCAGAAAGTGATAAAACCAGATCCAGCCACTAAAATGCATTTTCTTTTTGTTTTAGACAACATTTCATGCACTGTTAAACATGTTTAGGAAAGTTGCAAGTGAAAATCTATGTCTATGACTGAGTTTGCATTACTGCTTATTTTGACCTCTGCTGGCTCTGAAAAGCTCATTTTCAACGTTCAATACAGAATGTGATAAAACCAGATCCAGGTACTAAAATGCATTTTCTTTTTGTTTTAGACAACATTTCATGCACTGTTAAATATGTTTAAGAAAGTTGCAAGTGAAAATCTATGTCTCTGACTGAGTTTGCATAACTGCTTATTTTGACCTCTGCTGGCTCTGAAAAGCTCATTTTTAACGTTCAATTCAGAATGTGATAAAACCAGATCCAGCTACTAAAATGCATCATTCTTTTTGTTTTAGACAACATTTCATGCACTGTTAAACATGTTAAAGCAAGTTGCAAGTGAAAATCTATGTCTCTGACTGAGTTTGCATTACTGCTTATTTTGACCTCTGCTGGCTGAGAACAGCTCATTTTCAACGTTCAATTCAGAATGTGATAAAACCAGATCCAGCCACTAAAATGCATCATTCTTTTTGTTTTAGACAACATTTCATGCACTGTTAAACATGTTAAAGCAAGTTGCAAGTGAAAATCTATGTCTATGACTGAGTTTGCATTACTGCTTATTTTGACCTCTGCTGGCTCTGAAAAGCTCATTTTCAACGTTCAATACAGAATGTGATAAAACCAGATCCAGGTACTAAAATGCATCATTCTTTTTGTTTTAGACAACATTTCATGCACTGTTAAACATGTTAAAGCAAGTTGCAAGTGAAAATCTATGTCTATGACTAAGTTTGCATTACTGCTTATTTTGACCTCTGCTGGCTCTGAAAAGCTCATTTTCAACGTTTAATTCAGAATGTGATAAAACCAGATCCAGCCACTAAAATGCATCATTCTTTTTGTTTTAGACAACATTTCATGCACTGTTAAATATGTTTAGGAAAGTTGCAAGTGAAAATCTATGTCTCTGACTGAGTTTGCTTTAATGCTTATTTTGACCTCTGCTGGCTGAGTAAAGCTCATTTTCAACGTCCAATACAGAATGTGATAAAACCAGATCCAGCTACTAAACTGCATCATTCTTTTTGTTTTAGACAACATTTCATGCACTGTTAAATATGTTTAGGAAAGTTGCAAGTGAAAATCTATGTCTCTGACTGAATTTGCATTACTGCTTATTTTGACCTCTGCTGGCTGAGCAAAGCTCATTTTCAACGTCCAATACAGAATGTGATAAAACCAGATCCAGCTACTAAAATGCATCATTCTCTTTGTTTTAGACAACATTTCATGCACTGTTAAACATGTTAAAGCAAGTTGCAAGTGAAAATCTATGTCTCTGACTGAGTTTGCATTACTGCCTATTTTGACCTCTGCTGGCTCTGAAAAGCTCATTTTCAACGTTTAATTCAGAATGTGATAAAACCAGATCCAGCCACTAAAAAGCATTTTCTTTTTGTTTTAGACAACATTTCATGCACTTTTAAATATGTTTAGGAAAGTTGCAAGTGAAAATCTATGTCTCTGACTGAGTTTGCATTACTGCTTATTTTGACCTCTGCTGGCTCTGAAAAGTTCATTTTCAATGTCCAATACCGAATGTGATAAAACCAGGTCCAGCTACTAAAATGCATCATTCTTTTTGTTTTAAACAACATTTCATGCACTGTTAAACATGTTAAAGCAAGTTGCAAGTGAAAATCTATGTCTCTGACTGAGTTTGCATTACTGCTTATTTTGACCTCTGCTGGCTGAGAAAAGCTCATTTTCAACGTTCAATGAAGATTGTGATAAAACCAGATCCAGCCACTAAAATGCATCATTCTTTTTGTTTTAGACAACAATTCATGCACTGTTAAACATGTTCAAGCAAGTTGCAAGTGAAAATCTATGTCTCTGACTGAGTTTGCATTACTGCTTATTTTGACCTCTGCTGGCTGAGAACAGCTCATTTTCAACGTTCAATTCAGAATGTGATAAAACCAGATCCAGCCACTAAAATACATCATTCTTTTTGTTTTAGACAACATTTCATGCACTGTTAAACAAGTTAAAGCAAGTTGCAAGTGAAAATCTATGTCTCTGACTGAGTTTGCATTACTGCTTATTTTGACCTCTGCTGGCTGAGAAAAGCTCATTTTCAACGTTCAATTCAGAATGTGATAAAACCAGATCCAGCCACTAAAATGCATTTTCTTTTTGTTTTAGACAACATTTCATGCACTGTTAAATATGTTTAGGAAAGTTGCAAGTGAAAATCTATGTCTCTGACTGAGTTTGCATTACTGCTTATTTTGACCTCTGCTGGCTGAGTAAAGCTCATTTTCAACGTCCAATACAGAATGTGATAAAACCAGATCCAGCCACTAAAATGCATCATTCTTTTTGTTTTAGACAACAATTCATGCACTGTTAAACATGTTAAAGCAAGTTGCAAGTGAAAATCTATGTCTCTGACTGAGTTTGCATTACTGCTTATTTTGACCTCTGCTGGCTGAGAACAGCTCATTTTCAACGTTCAATTCAGAATGTGATAAAACCAGATCCAGCCACTAAAATACATCATTCTTTTTGTTTTAGACAACATTTCATGCACTGTTAAACATGTTAAAGCAAGTTGCAAGTGAAAATCTATGTCTCTGACTGAGTTTGCATTACTGCTTATTTTGAACTCTGCTGGCTCTGAAAAGCTCATTTTCAACGTTCAATTCAGAATGTGATAAAACCAGATCCAGCCACTAAAAAGCATTTTCTTTTTGTTTTAGACAACATTTCATGCACTGTTAAATATGTATAGGAAAGTTGCAAGTGAAAATCTATATCTCTGACTGAGTTTGCATTACTGCTTATTTTGACCTCTGCTGGCTGAGTAAAGCTCATTTTCAACGTCCAATACAGAATGTGATAAAACCAGATCCAGCTACTAAAATGCATCATTCTTTTTTTTTAGACAACATTTCATGCTCTGTTAAACATGTTAAAGCAAGTTGCAAGTGAAAATCTATGTCTCTGACTGAGTTTGCATTACTGCTTATTTTGACCTCTGCTGGCTGAGAACAGCTCATTTTCAACGTTCAATTCAGAATGTGATAAAACCAGATCCAGCCACTAAAATGCATCATTCTTTTTGTTTTAGACAACATTTTATGCACTGTTAAACATGTTAAAGCAAGTTGCAAGTGAAAATCTATGTCTCTGACTGAGTTTGCATTACTGCTTATTTAAACCTCTGCTGGCTGAGAACAGCTCATTTTCAACATTCAATTCAGAATGTGATAAAACCAGATCCAGCCACTAAAAAGCATCATTCTTTTTGTTTTAGACAACATTTCATGCACTGTTAAACATGTTAAAGCAAGTTGCAAGTGAAAATCTATGTCTCTGACTGAGTTTGCATTACTGCTTATTTTGACCTCTGCTGGCTGAGTAAAGCTCATTTTCAACGTCCAATACAGAATGTGATAAAACCAGATCCAGCTACTAAAATGTATCATTCTTTTTGTTTTAGACAACATTTCATGCACTGTTAAATATGTTTAGGAAAGTTGCAAGTGAAAATCTATGTCTCTGACTGAGTTTGCATTACTGCTTATTTTGACCTCTGCTGGCTCTGAAAAGCTCATTTTCAACATCCAATACCGAATGTGATAAAACCAGATCCAGCTACTAAAATGCATCATTCTTTTTGTTTTAAACAACATTTCATGCACTGTTAAACATGTTAAAGCAAGTTGCAAGTGAAAATCTATGTCTCTGACTGAGTTTGCATTACTGCTTATTTTGACCTCTGCTGGCTGAGAAAAGCTCATTTTCAACGTTCAATGAAGAATGTGATAAAACCAGATCCAGCCACAAAAATGCATCATTCTTTTTGTTTTAGACAACAATTCATGCACTGTTAAACATGGTAAAGCAAGTTGCAAGTGAAAATCTATGTCTCTGACTGAGTTTGCATTACTGCTTATTTTGACCTCTGCTGGCTGAGAACAGCTCATTTTCAACGTTCAATTCAGAATGTGATAAAACCAGATCCAGCCACTAAAATACATCATTCTTTTTGTTTTAGACAACATTTCATGAACTGTTAAATATGTTTAGGAAAAATGCAAGTGAAAATCTATGTCTCTGACTGAATTTGCATTACTGCTTATTTTGACCTCTGCTGGCTGAGTAAAGCTCATTTTCAACGTCCAATACAGAATGTGATAAAACCAGATCCAGCTACTAAAATGCATCATTCTCTTTGTTTTAGACAACATTTCATGCACTGTTAAACATGTTAAAGCAAGTTGCAAGTGAAAATCTATGTCTCTGACTGAGTTTGCATTACTGCCTATTTTGACCTCTGCTGGCTCTGAAAAGCTCATTTTCAACGTTTAATTCAGAATGTGATAAAACCAGATCCAGCCACTAAAAAGCATTTTCTTTTTGTTTTAGACAACATTTCATGCACTGTTAAATATGTTTAGGAAAGTTGCAAGTGAAAATCTATGTCTCTGACTGAGTTTGCATTACTGCTTATTTTGACCTCTGCTGGCTCTGAAAAGCTCATTTTCAACGTCCAATACCGAATGTGATAAAACCAGATCCAGCTACTAAAATGCATCATTCTTTTTGTTTTAAACAACATTTCATGCACTGTTAAACATGTTAAAGCAAGTTGCAAGTGAAAATCTATGTCTCTGACTGAGTTTGCATTACTGCTTATTTTGACCTCTGCTGGCTGAGAAAAGCTCATTTTCAACGTTCAATGAAGATTGTGATAAAACCAGATCCAGCCACTAAAATGCATCATTCTTTTTGTTTTAGACAACAATTCATGCACTGTTAAACATGTTAAAGCAAGTTGCAAGTGAAAATCTATGTCTCTGACTGAGTTTGCATTACTGCTTATTTTGACCTCTGCTGGCTGAGAACAGCTCATTTTCAACGTTCAATTCAGAATGTGATAAAACCAGATCCAGCCACTAAAATACATCATTCTTTTTGTTTTAGACAACATTTCATGCACTGTTAAACAAGTTAAAGCAAGTTGCAAGTGAAAATCTATGTCTC
Source organism: Danio rerio (assembly GCF_052040795.2). Taxonomy (NCBI): domain Eukaryota; kingdom Metazoa; phylum Chordata; class Actinopteri; order Cypriniformes; family Danionidae; genus Danio; species Danio rerio. The sequence goes on from NC_141027.1 coordinate 61,787,387, forward strand.
TGACTGAGTTTGCATTACTGCTTATTTTGACCTCTGCTGGCTGAGAAAAGCTCATTTTCAATGTTCAATTCAGAATGTGATAAAACCAGATCCAGCCACTAAAATGCATTTTCTTTTTGTTTTAGACAACATTTCATGCACTGTTAAATATGTTTAAGAAAGTTGCAAGTGAAAATCTATGTCTCTGACTGAGTTTGCATAACTGCTTATTTTGACCTCTGCTGGCTCTGAAAAGCTCATTTTCAACGTTCAATTCAGAATGTGATAAAACCAGATCCAGCCACTAAAATGCATTATTCTTTTTGTTTTAGACAACATTTCATGCACTGTTAAACATGTTTAGGAAAGTTGCAAGTGAAAATCTATGTCTCTGACTGAGTTTGCATTACTGCTTATTTTGACCTCTGCTGGCTGAGTAAAGCTCATTTTCAACATCCAATACAGAATGTGATAAAACCAGATCCAGCCACTAAAATGCATCATTCTTTTTGTTTTAGACAACAATTCATGCACTGTTAAACATGTTAAAGCAAGTTGCAAGTGAAAATCTATGTCTCTGACTGAGTTTGCATTACTGCTTATTTTGACCTCTGCTGGCTGAGAACAGCTCATTTTCAACGTTCAATTCAGATGTGATAAAACCAGATCCAGCCAATAAAATACATCATTCTTTTTGTTTTAGACAACATTTCATGCACTGTTAAACATGTTAAAGCAAGTTGCAAGTGAAAATCTATGTCTCTGACTGAGTTTGCATTACTGTTTGTTTTGACCTCTGCTGGCTGAGAAAAGCTCATTTTCAACGTTCAATTCAGAATGTGATAAAACCAGATCCAGCCACTAAAATGCATCATTCTTTTTGTTTTAGACAACATTTCATGCACTGTTAAACTTGTTAAAGCAAGTTGCAAGTGAAAATCTATGTCTATGACTGAGTTTGCATTACTGCTTATTTTGAACTCTGCTGGCTCTGAAAAGCTCATTTTCAACGTTCAATTCAGAATGTGATAAAACCAGATCCAGCCACTAAAAAGCATTTTCTTTTTGTTTTAGACAACATTTCATGCACTGTTAAATATGTATAGGAAAGTTGCAAGTGAAAATCTATGTCTCTGACTGAGTTTGCATTACTGCTTATTTTGACCTCTGCTGGCTGAGAACAGCTCATTTTCAACGTTCAATTCAGAATGTGATAAAACCAGATCCAGCTACTAAAATGCATCATTCTTTTTATTTTAGACAACATTTCATGCACTGTTAAACATGTTAAAGCAAGTTGCAAGTGAAAATCTATGTCTCTGACTGAGTTTGCATTACTGCTTATTTTGACCTCTGCTGGCTGAGAACAGCTCATTTTCAACATTCAATTCAGAATGTGATAAAACCAGATCCAGCCACTAAAAAGCATTTTCTTTTTGTTTTAGACAACATTTTATGCACTGTTAAATATGTTTAGGAAAGTTGCAAGTGAAAATCTATGTCTCTGACTGAGTTTGCATTACTGCTTATTTTGACCTCTGCTGGCTGAGTAAAGCTCATTTTCAACGTTCAATGAAGAATGTGATAAAACCAGATCCAGCCACTAAAATGCATCATTCTTTTTGTTTTAGACAATTCATACACTGTTAAACATGTTAAAGCAAGTTGCAAGTGAAAATCTATGTCTCTGACTGAGTTTGCATTACTGCTTATTTTGACCTCTGCTGGCTGAAAACAGCTCATTTTTAACGTTGAATTCAGAAAGTGATAAAACCAGATCCAGCCACTAAAATGCATCATTCTTTTTGTTTTAGACAACATTTCATGCACTGTTAAACATGTTAAAGCAAGTTGCAAGTGAAAATCTATGTCTCTGACTGAGTTTGCATTACTGCTTGTTTTGACCTCTGCTGGCTGAGAACAGCTCATTTTCAACGTTCAATTCAGATTGTGATAAAACCAGATCAAGTTGCAAGTGAAAACCTATGTCTATGACTGAGTTTGCATTACTGCTTATTTTGACCTCTGCTGGCTCTGAAAAGCTCATTTTCAACGTTCAATTCAGAATGTTATAAAACCAGATCCAGCCACTAAAATGCATCATTCTTTTTGTTTTAGACAACATTTTTATGCACTGTTAAACATGTTAAAGCAAGTTGCAAGTGAAAATCTATGTCTATGACTGAGTTTGCATTACTGCTTATTTTGAACTCTGCTGGCTCTGAAAAGCTCATTTTCAACGTTGAATTCAGAAAGTGATAAAACCAGATCCAGCCACTAAAATGCATCATTCTTTTTGTTTTAGACAACAATTCATGCACTGTTAAACATGTTAAAGCAAGTTGCAAGTGAAAATCTATGTCTCTGACTGAGTTTGCATTACTGCTTATTTTGACCTCTGCTGGCTGAGAACAGCTCATTTTCAACGTTCAATTCAGAATGTGATAAAACCAGATCCAGCCACTAAAATACATCATTCTTTTTGTTTTAGACAACATTTCATGCACTGTTAAACAAGTTAAAGCAAGTTGCAAGTGAAAATCTATGTCTCTGACTGAGTTTGCATTACTGCTTATTTTGACCTCTGCTGGCTGAGAAAAGCTCATTTACAATGTTCAATTCAGAATGTGATAAAACCAGATCCAGCCACTAAAATGCATTTTCTTTTTGTTTTAGACAACATTTCATGCACTGTTAAATATGTTTAGGAAAGTTGCAAGTGAAAATCTATGTCTCTGACTGAGTTTGCATTACTGCTTATTTTGACCTCTGCTGGCTGAGTAAAGCTTATTTTCAACATCCAATACAGAATGTGATAAAACCAGATCCAGCCACTAAAATGCATCATTCTTTTTGTTTTAGACAACATTTCATGCACTGTTAAACATGTTAAAGCAAGTTGCAAGTGAAAATCTATGTCTCTGACTGAGTTTGCATTACTGCTTATTTTGACCTCTGCTGGCTGAGAAAAGCTCATTTTCAACGTTCAATTCAGAATGTGATAAAACCAGATCCACCCACTAAAATGCATCATTCTTTTTGTTTTAGACAACATTTCATGCACTGTTAAACTTGTTAAAGCAAGTTGCAAGTGAAAATCTATGTCTATGACTGAGTTTGCATTACTGCTTATTTTGAACTCTGCTGGCTCTGAAAAGCTCATTTTCAACGTTCAATTCAGAATGTGATAAAACCAGATCCAGCCACTAAAAAGCATTTTCTTTTTGTTTTAGACAACATTTCATGCACTGTTAAATATGTATAGGAAAGTTGCAAGTGAAAATCTATGTCTCTGACTGAGTTTGCATTACTGCTTATTTTGACCTCTGCTGGCTGAGAACAGCTCATTTTCAACGTTCAATTCAGAATGTGATAAAACCAGATCCAGCTACTAAAATGCATCATTCTTTTTATTTTAGACAACATTTCATGCACTGTTAAACATGTTAAAGCAAGTTGCAAGTGAAAATCTATGTCTCTGACTGAGTTTGCATTACTGCTTATTTTGACCTCTGCTGGCTGAAAACAGCTCATTTTCAACGTTGAATTCAGAAAGTGATAAAACCAGATCCAGCCACTAAAATGCATCATTCTTTTTGTTTTAGACAACATTTCATGCACTGTTAACCATGTTAAAGCAAGTTGCAAGTGAAAATCTATGTCTATGACTGAGTTTGCATTACTGCTTATTTTGACCTCTGCTGGCTGAGAATAGCTCATTTTCAACTTTGAATTCAGAAAGTGATAAAACCAGATCCAGCCACTAAAATGCATCATTCTTTTTGTTTTAGACAACATTTCATGCACTGTTAAACATGTTAAAGCAAGTTGCAAGTGAAAATCTATGTCTCTGACTGAGTTTGCATTACTGCTTATTTTGACCTCTGCTGGCTGAGAACAGCTCATTTTCAACGTTCAATTCAGAATGTGATAAAACCAGATCCAGGTACTAAAATGCATCATTCTTTTTGTTTTAGACAACATTTCATGCACTGTTAAACATGTTAAAGCAAGTTGCAAGTGAAAATCTATGTCTATGACTGAGTTTGCATTACTGCTTATTTTGACCTCTGCTGGCTGAGAACAGCTCATTTTCAACGTTCAATTCAGAATGTGATAAAACCAGATCCAGCCACTAAAATGCATCATTCTTTTTGTTTTAGACAACATTTCATGCACTTTTAAACATGTTAAAGCAAGTTGCAAGTGAAAATCTATGTCTATGACTGAGTTTGCATTACTGCTTATTTTGACCTCTGCTGGCTGTAAAAAGCTCATTTTCAACGTTCAATTCAGAATGTGATAAAACCAGATCCAGCTACTAAAAAGCATTTTCTTTTTGTTTTAGACAACATTTCATGCACTGTTAAATATGTTTAAGAAAGTTGCAAGTGAAAATCTATGTCTCTGACTGAGTTTGCATTACTGCTTATTTTGACCTCTGCTGGCTGAGTAAAGCTCATTTTCAACGTACAATGCAGAATGTGATAAAACCAGATCCAGCTACTAAAATGCATTATTCTTTTTGTTTTAGACAACATTTCATGCACTGTTAAACATGTTAAAGCAAGTTGCAAGTGAAAATCTATGTCTATGACTGAGTTTGCATTACTGCTTATTTTGACCTCTGCTGGCTGAGTAAAGCTCATTTTCAACGTCCAATACAGAATGTGATAAAACCAGATCCAGCTACTAAAATGCATCATTCTTTTTGTTGTAGACAACATTTCATGCACTGTTAAACATGTTAAAGCAAGTTGCAAGTGAAAATCTATGTCTCTGACTGAGTTTGCATTACTGCTTATTTTGACCTCTGCTGGCTGAGAAAAGCTCATTTTCAATGTTGAATTCAGAAAGTGATAAAACCAGATCCAGCCACTAAAACGCATCATTCTTTTTGTTTTAGACAACATTTCATGCACTGTTAAACATGTTAAAGCAAGTTGCAAGTGAAAATCTATGTCTCTGACTGAGTTTGCATTACTGCTTATTTTGACCTCTGCTGGCTGAGAACAGCTCATTTTCAATGTTCAATTCAGAATGTGATAAAACCAGATCCAGCTACTAAAATGCATCATTCTTTTTGTTTTAGATAACATTTCATGCAATGTTAAACATGTTTAGGAAAGTTGCAAGTGAAAATCTATGTCTATGACTGAGTTTGCATTACTGCTTATTTTGACCTCTGCTGGCTTTGAAAAGCTCATTTTCAACGTTCAATACAGAATGTGATAAAACCAGATCCAGGTACTAAAATGCATTTTCTTTTTGTTTTAGACAACATTTCATGCACTGTTAAACATGTTAAAGCAAGTTGCAAGTGAAAATCTATGTCTCTGACTGAGTTTGCATTACTGCTTATTTTGACCTCTGCTGGCTGAGAAAAGCTCATTTTCAACGTTCAATGAAGAATGTGATAAAACCAGATCCAGCCACTAAAAAGCATTTTCTTTTTGTTTTAGACAACATTTCATGCACTGTTAAACATGTTAAAGCAAGTTGCAAGTGAAAATCTATGTCTATGACTGAGTTTGCATTACTGCTCTTTTTGACCTCTGCTGGCTCTAAAAAGCTCATTTTCAACGTTCAACTCAGAATGTGATAAAACCAGATCCAGCCACTAAAAAGCATTTTCTTTTTGTTTTAGACAACATTTCATGCACTGTTAAACATGTTAAAGCAAGTTGCAAGTGAAAATCTATGTCTATGACTGAGTTTGCATGTCTGCTTATTTTGACCTCTGCTGGCTGAGAAAAGCTCATTTTCAACGTTCAATGAAGAATGTTATAAAACCAGATCCAGCCACTAAAAAGTATTTTCTTTTTGTTTTAGACAACATTTCATGCACTGTTAAACATGTTAAAGCAAGTTGCAAGTGAAAATCTGTATATGACTGAGTTTGCATTACTGCTTATTTTGACCTCTGCTGGCTGAGTAAAGCTCATTTTCAACGTCCAATACAGAATGTGATAAAACCAGATTCAGCTACTAAAATGCATCATTCTTTTTGTTGTAGAAAACATTTCATGCACTGTTAAACATGTTAAAGCAAGTTGCAAGTGAAAATCTATGTCTCTGACTGAGTTTGCATTACTGCTTATTTTGACCTCTGCTGGCTGAGAAAAGCTCATTTTCAACGTTCAATTCAGAATGTGATAAATCCAGATCCAGCCACTAAAATGCATCAATCTTTATGTTTTATACAACAATTCATCCACTGTTAAACATGTTAAAGCAAGTGGCAAGTGAAAATCTATGTCTCTGACTGAGTTTGCATTACTGCTTATTTTGACCTCTGCTGGCTGAGAACAGCTCATTTTCAACGTTGAATTCAGAAAGTGATAAAACCAGATCCAGCCACTAAAATGCATCATTCTTTTTGTTTTAGACAACATTTCATGCACTGTTAAACATGTTTAGGAAAGTTGCAAGTGAAAATCTATGTCTATGACTGAGTTTGCATTACTGCTTATTTTGACCTCTGCTGGCTCTGAAAAGCTCATTTTCAACGTTCAATACAGAATGTGATTAAACCAGATCCAGGTACTAAAATGCATTTTCTTTTTGTTTTAGACAACATTTCATGCACTGTTAAACATGTTTAAGCAAGTTGCAAGTGAAAATCTATGTCTCTGACTAAGTTTGCATTACTGCTTATTTTGACCTCTGCTGGCTGAGTAAAGCTCATTTTCAACGTACAATGCAGAATGTGATAAAACCAGATCCAGCTACTAAAATGCATTATTCTTTTTGTTTTAGACAACATTTCATGCACTGTTAAACATGTTAAAGCAAGTTGCAAGTAAAAATCTATGTCTCTGACTGAGTTTGCATTACTGCTTATTTTGACCTCTGCTGGCTGAGAAAAGCTCATTTTCAACGTTCAATTCAGAATGTGATGAAACCAGATCCAGCCACTAAAATGCATCATTCTTTTTGTTTTAGACAACATTTCAACCACTGTTAAACATGTTAAGTGGCAAGTGAAAATCTATGTCTCTGACTGAGTTTGCATTACTGCTCATTTTGACCTCTGCTGGCTGAGAACAGCTCATTTTCAACGTTGAATTCAGAAAGTGATAAAACCAGATCCAGCCACTAAAATGCATCATTCTTTTTGTTTTAGACAACATTTCATGCACTGTTAAACATGTTAAAGCAAGTTGCAAGTGAAAATCTATGTCTCTGACTGAGTTTGCATTACTGCTTATTTTGACCTCTGCTGGCTGAGAACAGCTCATTTTCAACGTTCAATTCAGAATGTGATAAAACCACATCCAGCCACTAAAAAGCATTTTCTTTTTGTTTTAGACAACATTTCATGCACTGTTAAATATGTTTAAGAAAGTTGCAAGTGAAAATCTATGTCTCTGACTGAGTTTGCATAACTGCTTATTTTGACCTCTGCTGGCTCTGAAAAGCTCATTTTCAACGTTCAATTCAGAATGTGATAAAACCAGATCCAGCCACTAAAATGCATCATTCTTTTTGTTTTAGACAACATTTCATGCACTTTTAAACATGTTAAAGCAAGTTGCAAGTGAAAATCTATGTCTATGACTGAGTTTGCATTACTGCTTATTTTGACCTCTGCTGGCTGTAAAAAGCTCATTTTCAACGTTCAATTCAGAATGTGATAAAACCAGATCCAGCTACTAAAAAGCATTTTCTTTTTGTTTTAGACAACATTTCATGCACTGTTAAACATGTTAAAGCAAGTTGCAAGTAAAATTCTATGTCTCTGACTGAGTTTGCATTACTGCTTATTTTGACCTCTGCTGGCTGAGAAAAGCTAATTTTCAACGTTCAGTTCAGAATGTGATAAAACCAGATCCAGCCACTAAAATGCATCATTCTTTTTGTTTTAGACAACATTTCATGCAATGTTAAACATGTTAAAGCAAGTGGCAAGTGAAAATCTATGTCTCTGACTGAGTTTGCATTACTGCTTATTTTGACCTCTGCTGGCTGAGAAAAGCTCATTTTCAACGTTCAATTCAGAATGTGATAAAACCAGATCCAGCCAATAAAAATGCATCATTCTTTTTGTTTTAGACAACAATTCATGCACTGTTAAACATGTTAAAGCAAGTTGCAAGTGAAAATCTATGTCTCTGACTGAGTTTGCATTACTGCTTATTTTGACCTCTGCTGGCTGAGAACAGCTCATTTTCAACGTTCAATTCAGAATGTGATAAAACCAGATCCAGCCACTAAAATACATCATTCTTTTTGTTTTAGACAACATTTCATGCACTGTTAAACATGTTTAGGAAAGTTGCAAGTGAAAATCTATGTCTCTGACTGAGTTTGCTTTAATGCTTATTTTGACCTCTGCTGGCTGAGTAAAGCTCATTTTCAACGTCCAATATAGAATGTGATAAAACCAGATCCAGGTACTAAAATGCATTTTCTTTTTGTTTTAGACAACATTTCATGCACTGTTAAACATGTTTAAGCAAGTTGCAAGTGAAAATCTATGTCTCTGACTGAGTTTGCATTACTGCTTATTTTGACCTCTGCTGGCTGAGTAAAGCTCATTTTCAACGTACAATGCAGAATGTGATAAAACCAGATCCAGCTACTAAAATGCATTATTCTTTTTGTTTTAGACAACATTTCATGCACTGTTAAACATGTTAAAGCAAGTTACAAGTAAAAATCTATGTCTCTGACTGAGTTTGCATTACTGCTTATTTTGACCTCTGCTGGCTGAGAAAAGCTCATTTTCAACGTTCAATTCAGAATGTAATAAAACCAGATCCAGCCACTAAAATGCATCATTCTTTTTGTTTTAGACAACATTTCATGCACTGTAAACATGTTAAAGGAAGTGGCAAGTGAAAATCTATGTCTCTGACTGAGTTTGCATTACTGCTTATTTTGACCTCTGCTGGCTGAGAAAAGCTAATTTTCAACGTTCAACTCAGAATGTGATAAAACTAGATCCAGCCACTGAAATGCATCATTCTTTTTGTTTTAGACAACATTTCATCCACTGTTAAACATGTTAAAGCAAGTGGCAAGTGAAAATCTATGTCTCTGACTGAGTTTGCATTACTGCTTATTTTGACCTCTGCTGGCTGAGAACAGCTCATTTTCATCGTTGAATTCAGAAAGTGATAAAACCAGATCCAGCCACTAAAATGCATCATTCTTTTTGTTTTAGACAACATTTCATGCACTGTTAAACATGTTAAAGCAAGTTGCAAGTGAAAATCTATGTCTATGACTGAGTTTGCATTACTGCTTATTTTGACCTCTGCTGGCTCTGAAAAGCTCATTTTCAATGTTCAATACAGAATGTGATAAAACCAGATCCAGCCACTAAAAAGCATTTTCTTTTTGTTTTAGACAACATTTCATGCACTGTTAAATATGTTTAAGAAAGTTGCAAGTGAAAATCTATGTCTCTGACTGAGTTTGCATAACTGCTTATTTTGACCTCTGCTGGCTCTGAAAAGCTCATTTTCAACGTTCAATTCAGAATGTGATAAAACCAGATCCAGCTGCTAAAATGCATCATTCTTTTTGTTTTAGACAACATTTCATGCACTGTTAAACATGTTAAAGCAAGTTGCAAGTGAAAATCTATGTCTCTGACTGAGTTTGCATTACTGCTTATTTTGACCTCTGCTGGCTGAGAACAGCTCATTTTCAACGTTCAATTCAGAATGTGATAAAACCAGATCCAGCCACTAAAATGCATCATTCTTTTTGTTTTAGACAACATTTCATGCACTGTTAAACATGTTAAAGCAAGTTGCAAGTGAAAATCTATGTCTATGACTGAGTTTGCATTACTGCTTATTTTGACCTCTGCTGGCTCTGAAAAGCTCATTTTCAACGTTCAATACAGAATGTGATAAAACCAGATCCAGGTAATAAAATGCATTATTCTTTTTGTTTTAGACAACATTTCATGCACTGTTAAACATGTTAAAGCAAGTTGCAAGTAAAAATCTATGTCTCTGACTGAGTTTGCATTACTGCTTATTTTGACCTCTGCTGGCTGAGAAAAGCTCATTTTCAACGTTCAATTCAGAATGTGATAAAACCAGATCCAGCCACTAAAATGCATCATTCTTTTTGTTTTAGACAACATTTCAACCACTGTTAAACATGTTAAGTGGCAAGTGAAAATCTATGTCTCTGACTGAGTTTGCATTACTGCTCATTTTGACCTCTGCTGGCTGAGAACAGCTCATTTTCAACGTTGAATTCAGAAAGTGATAAAACCAGATCCAGCCACTAAAATGCATCATTCTTTTTGTTTTAGACAACATTTCATGCACTGTTAAACATGTTAAAGCAAGTTGCAAGTGAAAATCTATGTCTCTGACTGAGTTTGCATTATTGCTTATTTTGACCTCTGCTGGCTGAGAACAGCTCATTTTCAACGTTCAATTCAGAATGTGATAAAACCAGATCCAGCCACTAAAATGCATCATTCTTTTGTTTTAGACAACATTTCATGCACTGTTAAACATGTTTAGGAAAGTTGCAAGTGAAAATCTATGTCTATGACTGAGTTTGCATTACTGCTTATTTTGACCTCTGCTGGCTCTGAAAAGCTCATTTTCAATGTTCAATACAGAATGTGATAAAACCAGATCCAGCCACTAAAAAGCATTTTCTTTTTGTTTTAGACAACATTTCATGTACTGTTAAATATGTTTAAGAAAGTTGCAAGTGAAAATCTATGTCTCTGATTGAGTTTGCATAACTGCTTATTTTGACCTCTGCTGGCTCTGAAAAGCTCATTTTCAACGTTCAATTCAGAATGTGATAAAACCAGATCCAGCTACTAAAATGCATCATTCTTTTTGTTTTGGACAACATTTCATGCACTGTTAAACATGTTAAAGCAAGTTGCAAGTGAAAGTCTATGTCTATGACTGAGTTTGCATTACTGCTTATTTTGACCTCTGCTGGCTGAGAACAGCTCATTTTCAACGTTGAATTCAGAAAGTGATAAAACCAGATCCAGCCACTAAAATGCATCATTCTTTTTGTTTTAGACAACATTTCATGCACTGTTAAACATGTTAAAGCAAGTTGCAAGTGAAAATCTATGTCTCTGACTGAGTTTGCATTACTGCTTATTTTGACCTCTGCTGGCTGAGAACAGCTCATTTTCAACGTTCAATTCAGAATATGATAAAACCAGATCCAGCCACTAAAATGCATCATTCTTTTGTTTTAGACAACATTTCATGCACTGTTAAATATGTTTAAGAAAGTTGCAAGTGAAAATCTATGTCTCTGAATGAGTTTGCATTACTGCTTATTTTGACCTCTGCTGGCTGAGTAAAGCTCATTTTCAACGTACAATGCAGAATGTGATAAAACAGATCCAGCTACTAAAATGCATTATTCTTTTTGTTTTAGACAACATTTATGCACTGTTAAACATGTTAAAGCAAGCTGCAATTAAAAATCTATGTGTCTGACTGAGTTTGCATTACTGCTTATTTTGACCTCTGCTGGCTGAGAAAAGCTCATTTTCAACGTTCAATTCAGAATGTGATAAAACCAGATCCAGCCACTAAAATGCATCATTCTTTTTGTTTTAGACAACATTTCATGCACTGTTAAACATGTTAAAGCAAGTGGCAAGTGAAAATCTATGTCTCTGACTGAGTTTGCATTACTGCTTATTTTGACCTCTGCTGGCTGAGAAAAGCTCATTTTCAACGTTCAATTCAGAATGTGATAAAACCAGATCCAGCCAATAAAAATGCATCATTCTTTTTGTTTTAGACAACATTTCATCCACTGTTAAACATGTTAAAGCAAGTGGCAAGTGAAAATCTATGTCTCTGACTGAGTTTGCATTACTGCTTATTTTGACCTCTGCTGGCTGAGAACAGCTCATTTTCAATGTTCAATTCAGAAAGTGATAAAACCAGATCCAGCCACTAAAATGCATCATTCTTTTTGTTTTAGACAACATTTCATGCACTGTTAAACATGTTTAGGAAAGTTGCAAGTGAAAATCTATGTCTATGACTGAGTTTGCATTACTGCTTATTTTGACCTCTGCTGGCTCTGAAAAGCTCATTTTCAACGTTCAATACAGAATGTGATAAAACCAGATCCAGGTACTAAAATGCATTTTCTTTTTGTTTTAGACAACATTTCATGCACTGTTAAATATGTTTAGGAAAGTTGCAAGTGAAAATCTATGTCTCTGACTGAGTTTGCATTACTGCTTATTTTGACCTCTGCTGGCTGAGAAAAGCTCATTTTCAACGTTCAATGACGAATGTGATAAAACCAGATCCAGCCACTAAAAAGCATTTTCTTTTTGTTTTAGACAACATTTCATGCACTGTTAAACATGTTAAAGCAAGTTGCAAGTGAAAATCTATGTCTATGACTGAGTTTGCATAACTGCTTATTTTGACCTCTGCTGGCTCTAAAAAGCTCATTTTCAACATTTAACTCAGAATGTGATAAAACCAGATCCAGCCACTAAAAAGCATTTTCTTTTTGTTTTAGACAACATTTCATGCACTGTTAAACATGTTAAAGCAAGTTGCAAGTGAAAATCTATGTCTATGACTGAGTTTGCATTACTGCTTATTTTGACCTCTGCTGGCTGAGAAAAGCTCATTTTCAACGTTCAATGAAGAATGTGATAAAACCAGATCCAGCCACTAAAAAGCATTTTCTTTTTGTTTTAGACAACATTTCAGGCACTGTTAAACATGTTAAAGCAAGTTGCAAGTGAAAATCTGTCTATGACTGAGTTTGCATTACTGCTTATTTTGACCTCTGCTGGCTGAGTACAGCTCATTTTCAACGTCCAATACAGAATGTGATAAAACCAGATCCAGCTACTAAAATGCATCATTCTTTTTGTTGTAGACAACATTTCATGCACTGTTAAACATGTTAAAGCAAGTTGCAAGTGAAAATCTATGTCTCTGACTGAGTTTGCATTACTGCTTATTTTGACCTCTGCTGGCTGAGAAAAGCTCATTTTCAACGTTCAATTCAGAATGTGATAAATCCAGATCCAGCCACTAAAATGCATCATTCTTTTTGTTTTATACAACAATTCATCCACTGTTAAACATGTTAAAGCAAGTGGCAAGTGAAAATCTATGTCTCTGACTGAGTTTGCATTACTGCTTATTTTGACCTCTGCTAGCTGAGAACAGCTCATTTTCAACGTTGAATTCAGAAAGTGATAAAACCAGATCCAGCCACTAAAATGCATCATTCTTTTTGTTTTAGACAACATTTCATGCACTGTTAAACATGTTAAAGCAAGTTGCAAGTGAAAATCTATGTCTCTGACTGAGTTTGCATTACTGCTTATTTTGACCTCTGCTGGCTGAGAACAGCTCATTTTCAACGTTCAATTCAGAATGTGATAAAACCAGATCCAGCCACTAAAATGCATCATTCTTTTTGTTTTAGACAACATTTCATGCACTGTTAAACATGTTTAAGCAAGTTGCAAGTGAAAATCTATGTCTCTGACTGAGTTTGCATTACTGCTTATTTTGACCTCTGCTGGCTGAGTAAAGCTCATTTTCAACGTACAATGCAGAATGTGATAAAACCAGATCCAGCTACTAAAATGCATTATTCTTTTTGTTTTAGACAACATTTCATGCACTGTTAAACATGTTAAAGCAAGTTACAAGTAAAAATCTATGTCTCTGACTGAGTTTGCATTACTGCTTATTTTGACCTCTGCTGGCTGAGAAAAGCTCATTTTCAACGTTCAATTCAGAATGTGATAAAACCAGATCCAGCCAATAAAAATGCATCATTCTTTTTGTTTTAGACAACATTTCATGCACTGTTGAACATGTTAAAGCAAGTGGCAAGTGAAAATCTATGTCTCTGACTGAGTTTGCATTACTGCTTATTTTGACCTCTGCTGGCTGAGAAAAGCTCATTTTCAACGTTCAACTCAGAATGTGATAAAACTAGATCCAGCCACTAAAATGCATCATTCTTTTTGTTTTAGACAACATTTCATCCACTGTTAAACATGTTAAAGCAAGTGGCAAGTGAAAATCTATGTCTCTGACTGAGTTTGCATTACTGCTTATTTTGACCTCTGCTGGCTGAGAACAGCTCATTTTCAACGTTGAATTCAGAAAGTGATAAAACCAGATCCAGCCACTAAAATGCATCATTCTTTTTGTTTTAGACAACATTTCATGCACTGTTAAACATGTTAAAGCAAGTTGCAAGTGAAAATCTATGTCTATGACTGAGTTTGCATTACTGCTTATTTTGACCTCTGCTGGCTCTGAAAAGCTCATTTTCAATGTTCAATACAGAATGTGATAAAACCAGATCCAGCCACTAAAAAGCATTTTCTTTTTGTTTTAGACAACATTTCATGCACTGTTAAATATGTTTAAGAAAGTTGCAAGTGAAAATCTATGTCTCTGACTGAGTTTGCATAACTGCTTATTTTGACCTCTGCTGGCTCTGAAAAGCTCATTTTCAACGTTCAATTCAGAATGTGATAAAACCAGATCCAGCTACTAAAATGCATCATTCTTTTTGTTTTAGACAACATTTCATGCACTGTTAAACATGTTAAAGCAAGTTGCAAGTGAAAATCTATGTCTCTGACTGAGTTTGCATTACTGCTTATTTTGACCTCTGCTGGCTGAGAACAGCTCATTTTCAACGTTCAATTCAGAATGTGATAAAACCAGATCCAGCCACTAAAATGCATCATTCTTTTTGTTTTAGACAACATTTCATGCACTGTTAAACATGTTAAAGCAAGTTGCAAGTGAAAATCTATGTCTATGACTGAGTTTGCATTACTGCTTATTTTGACCTCTGCTGGCTCTGAAAAGCTCATTTTCAACGTTCAATACAGAATGTGATAAAACCAGATCCAGGTACTAAAATGCATCATTCTTTTTGTTTTAGACAACATTTCATGCACTGTTAAACATGTTAAAGCAAGTTGCAAGTGAAAATCTATGTCTATGACTAAGTTTGCATTACTGCTTATTTTGACCTCTGCTGGCTCTGAAAAGCTCATTTTCAACGTTTAATTCAGAATGTGATAAAACCAGATCCAGCCACTAAAATGCATCATTCTTTTTGTTTTAGACAACATTTCATGCACTGTTAAATATGTTTAGGAAAGTTGCAAGTGAAAATCTATGTCTCTGACTGAATTTGCATTACTGCTTATTTTGACCTCTGCTGGCTGAGCAAAGCTCATTTTCAACGTCCAATACAGAATGTGATAAAACCAGATCCAGCTACTAAAATGCATCATTCTCTTTGTTTTAGACAACATTTCATGCACTGTTAAACATGTTAAAGCAAGTTGCAAGTGAAAATCTATGTCTCTGACTGAGTTTGCATTACTGCCTATTTTGACCTCTGCTGGCTGTAAAAAGCTCATTTTCAACGTTCAATTCAGAATGTGATAAAACCAGATCCAGCTACTAAAAAGCATTTTCTTTTTGTTTTAGACAACATTTCATGCACTGTTAAATATGTTTAAGAAAGTTGCAAGTGAAAATCTATGTCTCTGACTGAGTTTGCATTACTGCTTATTTTGACCTCTGCTGGCTGAGAACAGCTCATTTTCAACGTTGAATTCAGAAAGTGATAAAACCAGATCCAGCCACTAAAATGCATCATTCTTTTTGTTTTAGACAACATTTCATGCACTGTTAAACATGTTAAAGCAAGTTGCAAGTGAAAATCTATGTCTCTGACTGAGTTTGCATTACTGCTTATTTTGACCTCTGCTGGCTGAGAACAGCTCATTTTCAACGTTCAATTCAGAATGTGACAAAAACCAGATCCAGCCACTAAAATGCATCATTCTTTTTGTTTTAGACAACATTTCATGCACTGTTAAACATGTTTAGGAAAGTTGCAAGTGAAAATCTATGTCTATGACTGAGTTTGCATTACTGCTTATTTTGACTTCTGCTGGCTCTGAAAAGCTAATTTTCAAGGTTCAATGCAGAATGTGATAAAACCAGATCCAGGTACTAAAATGCATTTTCTTTTTGTTTTAGACAACATTTCATGCACTGTTAAATATGTTTAGGAAAGTTGCAAGTGTAAATCTATGTCTTTGACTGAGTTTGCATTACTGCTTATTTTGACCTCTGCTGGCTGAGAAAAGCTCATTTTCAACGTTCAATGAAGAATGTGATAAAACCAGATCCAGCCACTAAAAAGCATTTTCTTTTTGTTTTGGACAACATTTCATGCACTGTTAAACATGTTAAAGCAAGTTGCAAGTGAAAATCTATGTCTATGACTGAGTTTGCATTACTGCTTATTTTGACCTCTGCTGGCTCTAAAAAGCTCATTTTCAACGTTCAACTCAGAATGTGATAAAACCAGATCCAGCCACTAAAAAGCATTTTCTTTTTGTTTTAGACAACATTTCATGCACTGTTAAACATGTTAAAGCAAGTTGCAAGTGAAAATCTATGTCTCTGACTGAGTTTGCATTACTGCTTATTTTGACCTCTGCTGGCTCTGAAAAGCTCATTTTCAACGTACAATGCAGAATGTGATAAAACAGATCCAGCTACTAAAATGCATTATTCTTTTTGTTTTAGACAACATTTCATGCACTGTTAAACATGTTAAAGCAAGTTGCAAGTAAAAATCTATGTCTCTGACTGAGTTTGCATTACTGCTTATTTTGACCTCTGCTGGCTGAGAAAAGCTCATTTTCAACGTTCAATTCAGAATGTGATAAAACAGATCCAGCTACTAAAATGCATTATTCTTTTTGTTTTAGACAACATTTATGCACTGTTAAACATGTTAAAGCAAGTTGCAAGTAAAAATCTATGTCTCTGACTGAGTTTGCATTACTGCTTATTTTGACCTCTGCTGGCTGAGAAAAGCTCATTTTCAACGTTCAATTCAGAATGTGATAAAACCAGATCCAGCCAATAAAAATGCATCATTCTTTTTGTTTTAGACAACATTTCATCCACTGTTAAACATGTTAAAGCAAGTGGCAAGTGAAAATCTATGTCTCTGACTGAGTTTGCATTACTGCTTATTTTGACCTCTGCTGGCTGAGAACAGCTCATTTTCAACGTTCAATTCAGAAAGTGATAAAACCAGATCCAGCCACTAAAATGCATTTTCTTTTTGTTTTAGACAACATTTCATGCACTGTTAAACATGTTTAGGAAAGTTGCAAGTGAAAATCTATGTCTATGACTGAGTTTGCATTACTGCTTATTTTGACCTCTGCTGGCTCTGAAAAGCTCATTTTCAACGTTCAATACAGAATGTGATAAAACCAGATCCAGGTACTAAAATGCATTTTCTTTTTGTTTTAGACAACATTTCATGCACTGTTAAATATGTTTAAGAAAGTTGCAAGTGAAAATCTATGTCTCTGACTGAGTTTGCATAACTGCTTATTTTGACCTCTGCTGGCTCTGAAAAGCTCATTTTTAACGTTCAATTCAGAATGTGATAAAACCAGATCCAGCTACTAAAATGCATCATTCTTTTTGTTTTAGACAACATTTCATGCACTGTTAAACATGTTAAAGCAAGTTGCAAGTGAAAATCTATGTCTCTGACTGAGTTTGCATTACTGCTTATTTTGACCTCTGCTGGCTGAGAACAGCTCATTTTCAACGTTTAATTCAGAATGTGATAAAACCAGATCCAGCCACTAAAATGCATCATTCTTTTTGTTTTAGACAACATTTCATGCACTGTTAAATATGTTTAGGAAAGTTGCAAGTGAAAATCTATGTCTCTGACTGAGTTTGCTTTAATGCTTATTTTGACCTCTGCTGGCTGAGTAAAGCTCATTTTCAACGTCCAATACAGAATGTGATAAAACCAGATCCAGCTACTAAACTGCATCATTCTTTTTGTTTTAGACAACATTTCATGCACTGTTAAATATGTTTAGGAAAGTTGCAAGTGAAAATCTATGTCTCTGACTGAATTTGCATTACTGCTTATTTTGACCTCTGCTGGCTGAGCAAAGCTCATTTTCAACGTCCAATACAGAATGTGATAAAACCAGATCCAGCTACTAAAATGCATCATTCTCTTTGTTTTAGACAACATTTCATGCACTGTTAAACATGTTAAAGCAAGTTGCAAGTGAAAATCTATGTCTCTGACTGAGTTTGCATTACTGCCTATTTTGACCTCTGCTGGCTCTGAAAAGCTCATTTTCAACGTTTAATTCAGAATGTGATAAAACCAGATCCAGCCACTAAAAAGCATTTTCTTTTTGTTTTAGACAACATTTCATGCACTTTTAAATATGTTTAGGAAAGTTGCAAGTGAAAATCTATGTCTCTGACTGAGTTTGCATTACTGCTTATTTTGACCTCTGCTGGCTCTGAAAAGTTCATTTTCAATGTCCAATACCGAATGTGATAAAACCAGGTCCAGCTACTAAAATGCATCATTCTTTTTGTTTTAAACAACATTTCATGCACTGTTAAACATGTTAAAGCAAGTTGCAAGTGAAAATCTATGTCTCTGACTGAGTTTGCATTACTGCTTATTTTGACCTCTGCTGGCTGAGAAAAGCTCATTTTCAACGTTCAATGAAGATTGTGATAAAACCAGATCCAGCCACTAAAATGCATCATTCTTTTTGTTTTAGACAACAATTCATGCACTGTTAAACATGTTCAAGCAAGTTGCAAGTGAAAATCTATGTCTCTGACTGAGTTTGCATTACTGCTTATTTTGACCTCTGCTGGCTGAGAACAGCTCATTTTCAACGTTCAATTCAGAATGTGATAAAACCAGATCCAGCCACTAAAATACATCATTCTTTTTGTTTTAGACAACATTTCATGCACTGTTAAACAAGTTAAAGCAAGTTGCAAGTGAAAATCTATGTCTCTGACTGAGTTTGCATTACTGCTTATTTTGACCTCTGCTGGCTGAGAAAAGCTCATTTTCAACGTTCAATTCAGAATGTGATAAAACCAGATCCAGCCACTAAAATGCATTTTCTTTTTGTTTTAGACAACATTTCATGCACTGTTAAATATGTTTAGGAAAGTTGCAAGTGAAAATCTATGTCTCTGACTGAGTTTGCATTACTGCTTATTTTGACCTCTGCTGGCTGAGTAAAGCTCATTTTCAACGTCCAATACAGAATGTGATAAAACCAGATCCAGCCACTAAAATGCATCATTCTTTTTGTTTTAGACAACAATTCATGCACTGTTAAACATGTTAAAGCAAGTTGCAAGTGAAAATCTATGTCTCTGACTGAGTTTGCATTACTGCTTATTTTGACCTCTGCTGGCTGAGAACAGCTCATTTTCAACGTTCAATTCAGAATGTGATAAAACCAGATCCAGCCACTAAAATACATCATTCTTTTTGTTTTAGACAACATTTCATGCACTGTTAAACATGTTAAAGCAAGTTGCAAGTGAAAATCTATGTCTCTGACTGAGTTTGCATTACTGCTTATTTTGAACTCTGCTGGCTCTGAAAAGCTCATTTTCAACGTTCAATTCAGAATGTGATAAAACCAGATCCAGCCACTAAAAAGCATTTTCTTTTTGTTTTAGACAACATTTCATGCACTGTTAAATATGTATAGGAAAGTTGCAAGTGAAAATCTATATCTCTGACTGAGTTTGCATTACTGCTTATTTTGACCTCTGCTGGCTGAGTAAAGCTCATTTTCAACGTCCAATACAGAATGTGATAAAACCAGATCCAGCTACTAAAATGCATCATTCTTTTTTTTTAGACAACATTTCATGCTCTGTTAAACATGTTAAAGCAAGTTGCAAGTGAAAATCTATGTCTCTGACTGAGTTTGCATTACTGCTTATTTTGACCTCTGCTGGCTGAGAACAGCTCATTTTCAACGTTCAATTCAGAATGTGATAAAACCAGATCCAGCCACTAAAATGCATCATTCTTTTTGTTTTAGACAACATTTTATGCACTGTTAAACATGTTAAAGCAAGTTGCAAGTGAAAATCTATGTCTCTGACTGAGTTTGCATTACTGCTTATTTTGACCTCTGCTGGCTGAGAACAGCTCATTTTCAACATTCAATTCAGAATGTGATAAAACCAGATCCAGCCACTAAAAAGCATCATTCTTTTTGTTTTAGACAACATTTCATGCACTGTTAAACATGTTAAAGCAAGTTGCAAGTGAAAATCTATGTCTCTGACTGAGTTTGCATTACTGCTTATTTTGACCTCTGCTGGCTGAGTAAAGCTCATTTTCAACGTCCAATACAGAATGTGATAAAACCAGATCCAGCTACTAAAATGTATCATTCTTTTTGTTTTAGACAACATTTCATGCACTGTTAAATATGTTTAGGAAAGTTGCAAGTGAAAATCTATGTCTCTGACTGAGTTTGCATTACTGCTTATTTTGACCTCTGCTGGCTCTGAAAAGCTCATTTTCAACATCCAATACCGAATGTGATAAAACCAGATCCAGCTACTAAAATGCATCATTCTTTTTGTTTTAAACAACATTTCATGCACTGTTAAACATGTTAAAGCAAGTTGCAAGTGAAAATCTATGTCTCTGACTGAGTTTGCATTACTGCTTATTTTGACCTCTGCTGGCTGAGAAAAGCTCATTTTCAACGTTCAATGAAGAATGTGATAAAACCAGATCCAGCCACAAAAATGCATCATTCTTTTTGTTTTAGACAACAATTCATGCACTGTTAAACATGGTAAAGCAAGTTGCAAGTGAAAATCTATGTCTCTGACTGAGTTTGCATTACTGCTTATTTTGACCTCTGCTGGCTGAGAACAGCTCATTTTCAACGTTCAATTCAGAATGTGATAAAACCAGATCCAGCCACTAAAATACATCATTCTTTTTGTTTTAGACAACATTTCATGAACTGTTAAATATGTTTAGGAAAAATGCAAGTGAAAATCTATGTCTCTGACTGAATTTGCATTACTGCTTATTTTGACCTCTGCTGGCTGAGTAAAGCTCATTTTCAACGTCCAATACAGAATGTGATAAAACCAGATCCAGCTACTAAAATGCATCATTCTCTTTGTTTTAGACAACATTTCATGCACTGTTAAACATGTTAAAGCAAGTTGCAAGTGAAAATCTATGTCTCTGACTGAGTTTGCATTACTGCCTATTTTGACCTCTGCTGGCTCTGAAAAGCTCATTTTCAACGTTTAATTCAGAATGTGATAAAACCAGATCCAGCCACTAAAAAGCATTTTCTTTTTGTTTTAGACAACATTTCATGCACTGTTAAATATGTTTAGGAAAGTTGCAAGTGAAAATCTATGTCTCTGACTGAGTTTGCATTACTGCTTATTTTGACCTCTGCTGGCTCTGAAAAGCTCATTTTCAACGTCCAATACCGAATGTGATAAAACCAGATCCAGCTACTAAAATGCATCATTCTTTTTGTTTTAAACAACATTTCATGCACTGTTAAACATGTTAAAGCAAGTTGCAAGTGAAAATCTATGTCTCTGACTGAGTTTGCATTACTGCTTATTTTGACCTCTGCTGGCTGAGAAAAGCTCATTTTCAACGTTCAATGAAGATTGTGATAAAACCAGATCCAGCCACTAAAATGCATCATTCTTTTTGTTTTAGACAACAATTCATGCACTGTTAAACATGTTAAAGCAAGTTGCAAGTGAAAATCTATGTCTCTGACTGAGTTTGCATTACTGCTTATTTTGACCTCTGCTGGCTGAGAACAGCTCATTTTCAACGTTCAATTCAGAATGTGATAAAACCAGATCCAGCCACTAAAATACATCATTCTTTTTGTTTTAGACAACATTTCATGCACTGTTAAACAAGTTAAAGCAAGTTGCAAGTGAAAATCTATGTCTCTGACTGAGTTTGCATTACTGCTTATTTTGACCTCTGCTGGCTGAGAAAAGCTCATTTTCAATGTTCAATTCAGAATGTGATAAAACCAGATCCAGCCACTAAAATGCATTTTCTTTTTGTTTTAGACAACATTTCATGCACTGTTAAATATGTTTAGGAAAGTTGCAAGTGAAAATCTATGTCTCTGACTGAGTTTGCATTACTGCTTATTTTGACCTCTGCTGGCTGAGTAAAGCTCATTTTCAACATCCAATACAGAATGTGATAAAACCAGATCCAGCCACTAAAATGCATCATTCTTTTTGTTTTAGACAACAATTCATGCACTGTTAAACATGTTAAAGCAAGTTGCAAGTGAAAATCTATGTCTCTGACTGAGTTTGCATTACTGCTTATTTTGACCTCTGCTGGCTGAGAACAGCTCATTTTCAACGTTCAATTCAGATGTGATAAAACCAGATCCAGCCAATAAAATACATCATTCTTTTTGTTTTAGACAACATTTCATGCACTGTTAAACATGTTAAAGCAAGTTGCAAGTGAAAATCTATGTCTCTGACTGAGTTTGCATTACTGTTTGTTTTGACCTCTGCTGGCTGAGAAAAGCTCATTTTCAACGTTCAATTCAGAATGTGATAAAACCAGATCCAGCCACTAAAATGCATCATTCTTTTTGTTTTAGACAACATTTCATGCACTGTTAAACTTGTTAAAGCAAGTTGCAAGTGAAAATCTATGTCTATGACTGAGTTTGCATTACTGCTTATTTTGAACTCTGCTGGCTCT